>NW_025765547.1:1537500-1803202 GCF_003918875.1 Haliotis rubra
CTTCACTAATACCTGTTTTTTTGTTACTCGAGTTACGGAGTTATTTCGTGAAAGTTTTAAAGTGCATCTGCACTTTACTTAGAAAGTGAAATCCCAAACATAACATATGCTGTGTACACTGATAGAAATACAAATCAAATGAAAGGAAATATATAACAGATCATAGAAAGGTTTTACAGGGTAAGAAAAGAAACATTTATTCATTTACTTTGCGATTGTATAAGGAGATATTTGAGGGGAGGTGACGCGGCACATGGCTCGAGTCAGCCCTCTCAGAATGCCACGTGAGTCGGTCATTCAGTGATGGCCTTGTTGTACGGAGCAATCCATCAAACGTCATCGCTATGACGTAGAAATCACGTGACATCGCTGTGGATACACCTTCAACAGGCGTGTTAGTACCGACTAGCTCCCCCCACGGGCGGTACAATGACACGCTTGCTGGACCAGTAATAAAAGGTATAGGTCTTACGTTAATGGTTCCCGCCCCTTGTTAGGGTATCCGGACTATTAGTTGTGAGAACAAAGGAAAAGTTGCCGATCCGTGCTACGTTAAAGACTAGAGACGAAAGAAGGGGAAGAGCTGGCTGAGCGGCTTAGGCGGCTTAGGCGGCTTAGGCGGCTGACTTTGGATGCTGGCTATTAGGTGCCTGACTGAGGGTGTGGGTTCGAATCCCGGATGGGACTCAACCCAACAAGTACTAGAATCTGTACTTTACTAAGAAAGTGTAATCCCAAATATGACATGTGTTAAGCATTTTACATGCTTGTGATATCTTTAGTCCGTTGTCCGTCAGTGTAGTAATCCGGATGGTGACGTTCGGAGTGACACATCCAGACAAAAGGAATCATGTGTACGTGTTAACACGTAAGCTTAGTCAGCAGTTAGTGTCCACAAGGATTAGGGATCCGGTTCAACGGGGTTCGGAAGTTTTCATTACACTTAAGATGATCTTGTGTAAATAAAATACATATGACAAATCTGACAACCTCGACAGTATACTGTATAATATAGCCCATTTGATTTTTGACGAGCTTTCCTATCCGGTACTCAACCGTACTCGAAAGACACACCGGTCCGATTACACACTTACATGCCAGTACGACTGTGTTTTGTTGTGAGAGAGATGGTGACTGGCAAGGTGGCTATGAAGGTGAATGAGCGGAGTGCCCCGAGTCACAAAACGTTCGTACGGTCACGAACTGTCGCTGATATAGTTCACAATGTGTTTACGAATTTCGTAATGCTATGAACGAGCGCCCAAGCTGCGGTAATTTAAAAAATCCAACAAAACTGATTCATTGTGTGTGTGCCTGTGTCTATATGTCTATATGTGTGTGTCTGCATGTGGGTTTGTGTGTCAGTGTCTATGTGTGTCTGTGAGTACACACATGCATTCACGCGCACACACGTTCGTACGTACGTACATGCATGCATGCATACACATACATACATACATACATACATACATACATACATACATACATACATACACATACATACATACATACATACATACATACATGCATGCATGCATGCATGCACGCACGCACGCACACAAATACATGTACATACATACATACATTATATACATAACATGCATGCATGCATACATACATACATACATACATACATACATACATACATACATACATACATACATACATACATACATACATACATACATACATACATACATACATACATACATACATACATACATACATACAAACTGGGTTCCCATACTCGTTGAGGTTTTATAATGTATAAAATTAACATTGTACGTTTTAAGTAATTCACTGAGATGTATCTAAAGACCTTTGAGATTTTTATCTTTGAAAGTAAGGTGTTCAGGTTAATATATAGTAACTAAGATCGTTTCGAAAATCTAGGAAAGGGTACTTGTCAAAAGGACATATTATACCCATAAGGGCCCAAACATGCGGAAGATTGACGTAGCTATACTTACGGACTATTGGCCCTGGGGAGACTTCATAGCATATGTTGACCTCTGCTTGACACCCGGTGTTCACCCACACAGTGTTTCCTCTTACGCCGTAGGTGCTGTCACGGACACACAGAAGTTTGTCCCGGATATTTTCCAGTGTGACTCTTAAAATTCGCTTCGCTTGGGGAAAGTTAAACCCGATTTCAGAATCTCCACTTGCCCATTCTTCAATACAGTGGCGCGCTGAATGTAAAAGGACAGGTCCAACCTGAGTACATCAAGGCAATGTAAACTTCTATCTTAGTGCAGTCAAGTAGAGGTCTGACGAAACAGTGGTTAATAGCTTGAGTATTGATCAATCCCTTAAAGGTCTGAGTGCCCTTGTACAAATATGGTACCGAATTTTGACTTTAGAATTCAATCACGATCATAAGTGTTTGATATGCCCATGGGAGGCCAGAACCTTTCGTCTACCCTTATATCTGTTAGTAACCATTCCATACATGACTCAACTTACAATGTGAGTTCGTTCTAAATTGTTCAGCAATATTCCAGCTATATACAAATAAACTGTTGGTACAAACTCATGACCATTGATGGATGGCATGAACACTTATTTGCAGGATGACGTGACACATAATGATCAGCCAATCAACAGTCAGCTCTTAAACACACGCAAGGCTGCTGGGGTATATTCTGCTGGTATTTCCCAAGAAGGACATCATTCAGAAACACGCCGTTTGATAGAATGTTATTCATTGCGTTCTCCCTTGTTAAAATCGCTGTCGACATACGTTTTGAGTAAGTCAGCGAATATCTAACTAAAACTCCGACAATAAAGCCGGAAATGGTTTTCTCACAATACAACACATGCCGAGAATACACTCTTATGTAACAAGAAGAGTGAGTGAGTGAGTTATGTTTTACGCCGCTTTTAGCAATATTCCAGCAACATCACGGCGGGGGACACCAGAAAATGGGCTTCACATATTGTACCCATGTGGGGAATGTAACAAGAAGAGAAAACCCATTAATCACTGGACTAACGCCACCGATACCAAAATATTAAGTTCAGCTTGTCTTTAGTGACATATAAGAGGAAAATGTTAATAGTACCGTTCTTTGGGTCATTGATTCCTCCATTCTGTCCGGGTTGCCGAGGTCCTGCTGTATACAGAGGTCGTTTTATATACAATGCAACAATAACCAACGTACATATTGAGAATATATTTTGCAACGAAGACTTACAAGTGGATTCAAACTATTGCCATAAGTGCAAGTGGTGCCAAAACATAGTTTTTGCACTGTTTTCTTAATGGCTTTACGAAATCTTAATTTCCAATTTCAGAAACAGTAATCATTTGTTCATACAGTGGATTATCTCATAATTACTTGATTATCTCATAATTACTTGAATTAATTAACTGGTTCGAATATAGTCTCCCTATATATAAGGTCGATCATGAGATAGATGTCTATCAGTTGCAATACAAAATGATACGACACTCTGAGAGTGAGTGAGTGAGTTTTACTTTAACGCCGCTTTTAGCAATATTCCAGCAATATCACGGCGGGGGACACTTGAAATGGGCTTCACACATTGTTTCCATGTGGGAAATAGAACCCGGGTCTTCAGCGTGACGAGCGGACGCTTTAACCATTAGGCTACCTCACCGCCCCGACACTCATACACTTGTAGCTGTAATGTTTGTGGTAAGTATGTTTGTGTCGTTTAACGCTGTAACATAACAGCTTGCAAATTACGGATCGGACAAATCAGTGATGGATATTATGAGCAAAGTTGGGATGAAACGCACTCAGCAAAGCCACCCAATCCGACAAACCGATTCCCTGATTGACACAGGTTGCTGTTTACCTATTCCAAGGGCCGTACGTATAACCACAGTGAGCTATTCTAAGGGCCGTACGTATAACCACAGTGAGCTATTCCAAGGGCCGTACGTATAACCACAGTAAGCTATTTCAAGAGCCGTACGTATAACCACAGTGAGCTATTTCAAGGGCCGTACGTATAACCACAGTGAGCTATCCCAAGGGCCGTACGCGTAACGACAGTGAACAAAATTTAGAACTTACCTTGTCTGATATGCGCCGCGAAGACACAGTGTAGCACTGTAAAATGATAAAAATAGAAACTTTAGGTTTACTTTATATTTTAAACATCTCTTAAATATCTGAATATGTGTTATATACGATATATCTGCAATATTATGACACTTTTCTTGTAGACGATAAGCACATTACGATAAACACTTGTACATTTGGCAAAATATTTCATATTTTTCTCTTTTATGGTCTTTCAAAATGTGGTTATAAATTTTGCAAGTCGCCAGAATGCAGATAAATTATCTTCAACACAGATAAACTCTTCTGTATAGTTGTTGTGAAAGGACACGAACCTATTTAAATAAATCATAAGACATCTCTTATACAATCAAATTCAGTGTTCAGTTCAGACTGCAGAAAAAGATGAATGTGTCTATGAAACACTATCAAATAGTGACGATACTAGGTGGTGAAAGAGCGAACGTATTCTGTCCCACTGCTGGCACCCATCACAAACACATGCAGCGACAAGTCAATCTCTCAGTTGAAAAATATGTGACGTATGCATTATGGTGTGAGTCATTATGACTTATATTTTGCACGAAACATGTGATTCATCATCCATATTCCTATTAAAACCTATTTCATTTTGAATTGGAAAGTAAACTAAACACATTTCTAGGGTGATCTGTTCCATGCTATTATAAAATTGAAAGATTCGGGATCGATCAAGATGAAATTAAAGCATACAATAATCGTACAATAATCAAAAGTTCCTTACCTTGGAAAGTCACAAGAACGGTTAGCAGGAGTCGGTTCATTGTTGCAAGTTGTCAGACGTTGATTTTCCTCGGTTTTATATTAGCATAGTTTAATGTCGTTGGTTCCATGTAAATTTTCATTGGTGCGCGTAAGTTGAGATAAATTTTACGACTTCATTGATGAGTTTATACTACTGATAAACACAGGGCATTTAATGCTACAATAAATACGTTTATCTTTGATGTTATCATTATGTTTACTTCCTGACTTCTCTTACACAATAATTAGGTTTTAATACAGCACTGAATGTTAAGCAAACATTGGTTTAACGTAGCTTATCTCTCCCTTGTGTTCGACGTGGCAATTGATGTACATTTACAGTGTAGCATTATGTAACATTTCAGGCTGTGTGACCGAGGACAGTAAACACGTGGCAATAAAGATTATTAACCGAACGTGCTTCTGTTTCAGAAACCCTATATTGTATACGATATTTTGTCTTATTAAAATGGTTAACTTATTTAATATTAAATAAAGCGACGAAACCCGTTTTACATCCATGAGAAATATCTGAAAAAATCAGAGTCGTTTGTTTAGTTCAACGGTATGTGTTTGTTTGTGTGACTGCCATTATGAAATATGATGACAGCACGTGTTTATAAATTTCTGTCAAATATTACTGATGATACCAGATGTCAGTATCCTGCCCCAACGGTACCAAAGGCTGAGGCTAGCCAATAGTATACTTGAAAAACATCCACGGGAATGTATGGCACACGTCAAAATAGCGAAGAGCATTCAGCATCATTTGTGTCACTGATGGGTCAAATTTGCGTAAAATGTTTTCAGACACTGCTTATAAATACTGAGAGATCTTTCCAATATATTAGACATGCATAGTGCCAGTTGGTCTGCTACTATGTTTGTCATTTGAATTTATCAAAAGTAGTTAAGTCGCGAAATAAACTATACCCCGTTTCCAGGCGTGACAAATCTGTTGTGAGAACTTATTAATTTGATTATGTAATATCGCCTAGGATGCTCGTATCCAACATCATGATGACATTATTGTTTGTTTCTGATTTAGCCTCCACGAGAACCCCAATTCTCAACAAAACAACAACACTGGTGTATACCTTCTCATGCCTTGTTCGGCTCTAATCTTTGAAGGACATTTAGAAGTGGAATGCATAAGTAAAGCAAGATTTATGGATGTCAACTTCTTTATTGTGAATAACATTTCCTCAACATTGTTAAACTTTGACAAACATGTTTTCTTTGTAGTACAGGTATATACAGGTATCTTTCTGGTTCAAATATGAATTTATATTCTCTATACATCACATATCTAGAGCTGTTATTCAACGTGGAAGTCAAACTTTGAGAAAATTCATTTATCAATGATGTTTTAAACAATTGTACAAAAGAAAGTTCATCGCCAACAGATTGGTTAATCCAGATATATCCAAAGCCATGAGAAAACAAAATATTTTTTATGTACGATACCCAACTCTTTTTTTCCAATGTCATCAAAATATCTTAACATGTAATACACTTTCTTGAGTAATCTACACTCGCTCATTTTGAGCAATTTTAGCCAATAACGTAAAAGCCGTAAGTACGCATTTATATATATTGGATAGCGGCCACATTCGCCATATACAATAGTATTAGGAGTTTGTTTTCCTACCCTTAAAAATCGTTTGCAGGCTAGAAGATGTACCTTTCCAATAATTCATATTGCTTGACTCCCCAAATCTCACAGCCATATAATAATATCGGCATCACCTGGGAATCAAAGATTTTAAAATATATTTTCGGGTCAATCATTCTAATCTTATTTAGTTTGACAATGATTTCCATCAATGCTCTTTTACCCCGGCTTGCCAAGTCTGAAATGCATTTAGTCATTTTTAAGTTACTTGAAAACCAGACACCTAAATACTTGTAACTATTTACAGTGGCGATGTGGTTTCCTTTACAAAATCACTTTTCCTTATTCGAAAGAATGCCCCCTTTTCTGAACACAATAATTTGTGTTTTATCAAGATTAACAGTTAACCCCCAATAGTCTGAAAACGTTTCAAGAATATTTCACTGGTTTTGAAGGTCGACAATTGATTCAGATACGAGGATGACATCATCTGCAAATAGAAGTAGGAATAGTTCATATAAATCAGGGAATAATTGCACGCCGTGTCTACCACATTCATTTACAGAGCTTGACAGTTCACTGATGAATAATGAAAATAACAACGGGCTTAGGATGCATCCTTGGCGCACTCCATTTGGGCAATTGAATAGATCGGTAAAATCTGAAGAAGAGCATTTTACGCAAGCTTGTACAGATATGTAAATTGCTTGGAGTGCTGACAGCATTTTCCCCCTTAACCCGTTCTGTTTAAGGCAAAACCAAAGTTTATTTCTTTTCACATAATCAAACACCTTTCTGAAATCTATGAAGGCGACATAAAGCTTTTTTCGTTTTTTCATAAAGCATTTTTCGACAATAGAATTTAGCGTGAATATGTGATCTGCGGTTGAATAACCAGATCGGAAGCCTGTCTGTGTTTCTGGAACTTTCTCTTTTAGCTCTGTCCAGACTTTCAGTCTATTATTGAGCACACCAGTGTAGATTTTGCTCAAGACGCTTAACAACGATATGCCCCTGTAGTTGTCGGGGTTATTTCTATCACCTTTTTTGTGTATTGGGACAACGATAGACTTTGTCCAGCTTGTAGGAAATGTTCCCGAGTCATATTTTATTGAAAAGTGTAGCGAGAAAAGGCATGAAATATGAGGAAGTGGTTTTGATCATTTCAATTTGTATTACATCTGTGCCAGCTGCCTTACCATTATCTATATGTTTTATAGCATCACTAATTTCTGACGAAGTAATATGTGATTCTAGGATAAATGCATCAACTTCATCTATGTCTGGTTCTTCCGTAGAGCCAAAGTGGTCAATCATTGGTGCATCATAAGTTGCAAACAGGCTACTAAAGTGGTTAAACCATGCATCATTACTGATATTCGGACGAGGTCGGTGCAAAGGAGATATACCTCTGAGGATACGCCAAAACATCTTTGGGTTACCGGTTGCTTGCTTTAATGCTTCAGCTTTGTTACGCTCATACGAGAGCTTTGTGCGCCTACAGATACCCTTATATAAATTCCTCTGTTTGCAATAATTACGTCGGTTTTCCTCAGATTTATTTCTTTGGAATCGACGCAAGGCTTTGCGAGTGAAGTATTTTTTACTTTTACAATATTTATCAAAAAACCCATTTGGAATACACTTTTTGTTACGTTTTTTCATACAGTCCGCTGCACCAAGTACTGTTTGTACAAACAAGTCTAGAGCGTGGTCAGCATCTGTATCAACTAATTTTGTTGCTTCATCAAAGGTGTCAGCAAGTTGTTTTATGCTGTCGGTGTACACGTCTGACTTAGTATGGTTCCATACAATTCTGTCAGAGCAGTTTCTGTCAGTATTATCATTATTTTCTAGCTGGTGGCTTTGCTCAAAAAGTTTAAGTTTTGCCGTTAATGGCATATGATCTGATTCTACTCGGGCCTCTACATGAAACGATTCAATCAGTTCAAACGCATCAATACTGGCAATGCAATAATCATTTACCGAAGAACCCTGGCTAGATATGAACGTAAACTCGCCAGTTTTATCTCCTTGCACACGACCATTTAAAATATACAACTTGTACGTATAGCACATTTCCATTAGCATTCTACCAAATCTATTTATTGAGTTATCACAAGATTGTCTGTTGTCAAGAGGCACTAACCCTTCGTCAGGGAACACATCTCCCAGAAAGTTCGGTTGTGGTTCAGGTGGTTCATTGCCTGTCCCAACCCTGGAGTTCAGATCACCGGTGATAACTATATGACAGTCAGAAAGAATATCCAGGTTTTCTGAGAACCACTGATCAAGTAGTTCTATACTTGGTGGTTTCCCACACGATGCGTAGTATGTCGACCCCTCGGGTGGTATGTAGAGACCTATCAAAATAACATCTTTCTTACTTTGCAATATCTGTTTAGAAATACGAAAGGCAATTAGATTATCGATATCCAACACTCGTAATCGCCAAAATGTGATTCTTAAAGAAAGTATCAATATGAAATGCCGACTTTGCAATGAATTCTCAGAGACTGTCCAACACCTTGTCAGTGGATGCCCTTCTTTGGCACAAACAGCATATCTGAAACGACATGATGGCATGGCTCGCTGCTTTTACTACCGCCTTTGCCATGCCTGTGGCTTTGACTCCGCGGTCCATCCTTGGTACGACCCTGAACATGTCCAGGGCGTCATGGAAAATGATGCTTTCAATCTTCTGTGGAATAGGCCCATATACAGCCTCAGAAGAATTCCTGCCAACAAACCTGATCTTGTCCTTTTTGATAAAGCCAATGAATTTATTTATATCATTGAATTTTCTGTCCCTTTTGACAGCAATGTGATTGGCAAGATTCAGGAAAAGCATGATAAATATGCGGACCTCGCCTTTGAAATGTCTCGCTTGCATCCCAAGTACGCTGTCGTCAGGCTCCCCTTCGTTCTCGGTGCCCTTGGTTTGTTACCTCCTGATCTCTTGGCGCAGATCAGGTAAAGTGACCGGGTTCTCCACCGGGGCCACAGCCCTTCTGACAATCTGGGTAATGCAGAAGGCTGCAGTGTTGGGGAGCCTTCATATTCTCCGGAGAGTTCTTGGTGGGTTCGACTAGGCAGTGTTTTCTATGGGAGAAGTCCCATTCGCTGTCTGGGCTGCGTGTAGAGGGGGCTAGGGCCCTGAGCTGATGATGAGCCTTACCAGCCTGACTGTGCCAGGATCACCCGAACCCTCTCTGCTGCATTTTCATCTTTAATCTGTAAATAATAATAAATGCATATTTATAATGCGCCCTTTCCACAACCTAAAGCATGCTCAAAGCGCTACAGAATATTTACACTGGAGTATTTACAGTTGAAATTATACATATTATACTGAGAAAAGGTGGGTTTTAAGTCTGGACCTAAAAATGTCAATTGTGTCAGAATTTTTAATGGCACATGGGAGAGAGCTCCAAAGCACAGGTGCAGAGTAAGAGAATGATCGGTGTCCAATGGATTTCAGTTTGTAGGATGGGATGACCAGTCGATTTTGTGTGTTTGAGCGCAAGTTGCGTGCGGGGACAAACGGATGTAGGAGTTCAGACAAGTAGAAGGGAGCCAAACCATGGAGGCACTTGTATGTCAGACAGTGGATCTTAAAGTCAATTCTGGCCCTAACTGGTTGCCAATGCAGTTCTTTCAACACCGGTGTTATATGGGAACGTTTAGAAGTCTTGCTGATGATGCGGGCGGAAGTGTTTTGGATCTTCTGAAGCTTATCAAGGAGTTTAGAACTGAGGCCTGAAAGGATGCTGTTACAGTAATCAAGCCTAGATGTAACAATAGTTCGAACAAGGGCTTGAGTTGCAGCGGTTGTCAGGTATTGCCGAATGTTACCAATGGATCTTAGGTGAAAGTAGTAGGTAGTGCTCAGACGGTTAACATGAGCAAGGAAGAGTCGATGTGGACACCTAAATGTATATATATCCCCTTGATCCCAAACCATTCACCTGATGAAGGAGTAAGCATACACTCCGAAACGTTGCGTTATTCACAATAAAGAAGTTGACATTCATAAATCTTGCTTTTCTTGTTCAGCTGTTTATGCTATACCAAATGTTTACTACTTGCACGCGTTGTTGAAGACTCATTCTCACTTGAATTCCCACTGTGTTTAAATACAGTACGCCAACCTTTCACTTTGTGGGAAAAAGGAATAAAACTGAATTTGTTTTTTGATTTTTTGTGTAATTGAAATGAATAACAACCCCTCTTAATAAAATGGATTATGTCTAGGTAATACTCACTCATTCCTGCAAGCTCATTCATACAGATTGGAACAGTGAAGATGGTTGGTTCTAGGAAAGGGTTAGCAACCACATAACCACCACCAAATTTGAAAGGTTGTAAATGTGTGCCTGAACAAATATATAAACTCTGTCAAAAAAAGAAACGCAACCCCTGTCCTCAGATATGAAAAATTCGTTTGAATGAAGTTATTGCTTCCAAACTAAATGTTATTCGAATGTATTGAAATTATACACGTAATTAATGAAGATTACCATCCAAACAACTGCATTTGTACGCATAAGTGTATTTTATTGCTTATTCCGTCACAACGCATGAAATGACCCTCATGGTGACTTCGCACAAAAAAAACACATGCAAATCATGAAAATGGCAGTTAATGTAGGGGTGTATAAAAGCCCATGTGCTTTCGTATTATATTCATTCATTTGTCGCATGAAAAGCTGTGTGAAAAATGCCACGATTGAGTGCTGCCGACCGAAATATCGCCATTGGTCGTGTTCAAGCCGGAGAAAGTTTTGGAACTGTTGCACGGCACCTAAATGTTCACAAAACAACGATATCCCGACTTTGGAGCCGCTACAACAACTTCAATTTGACCAACGATCGCCCGAGAAGTGGAAGGCCAAGAATCACGACCCCCCCTTCAAGATCGGTACATCCGGGTCCATCACCTGCGTAATCGGCATGCCCTACCAACCGTGACTGCCACACAAATACCAGGTTTGAGGAGAGTGTCAGCTCAAACGATTAGGAACCGTCTGAAAGAAGCGGGTTTACGTGCCTGTAGACCAGTTGTTGGACCGGTACTACGCCCCTACATCTCCGCCGACGACTCAGGTGGTGCAACAACGTAAGGATATGGACTTTACAAAACTGGAGGCGCATCTGGTTTTCTGATGAATCCCGTTTTCTTTTGCAACATCACGACGGAAGAAAACGTGTGTATAGGAGACGTCATGAACGTTTTGCGCCCATCTGCGTCCGACAGGGGACAGATTTGGCGGAGAAAGCGTTATGGTTTGGGGATCCATCTCATACAACCAGAAATCAGACTTGGTGATCGTTGAAGGGAACCTGACAGCCCAACGTTACATCAACCACGTATTACAGCCTCACCTTCTCCCGATTATTGACCAACAGACACAGATTTTTCAACCAGACAACGCCCGGCCTCATACTGCACGTGCAACAATGAACTTTCTGCAGAATTCCAACGTCAATGTCTTGCCATAGCCCTCTAAATCACCAGACCTCAACCCTATTGAACACCTGTGGGATACTCTGGGTCGACGCGTACGTCAACGTCAGCCGCCGCCACAGACGCTGCAACAGCTCGGCGTTGCACTGCAGGAGGAGTGGAGAGCCATTCCCCAGGAAAGAATCCGGCGTCTTATCCGTTCTTGTCCAAGGAGATGCCGTGCAGTGATTGCAGCTCGTGGTGCTCATACGAGATACTGAGAAAGACGCCCCCCTGGTGACAAACTGGTGTCTGTGAGATGACTTTTGAAATGACAATTTTAAACATGCCCATCTTGGTTATTATTCTGCCAAATTTCAGACTTCTGTCTTAAATAATAAAAATGCTGTGTCGTCTTAAAACTTCAGATCAAAATCTCTAAAATACAGGGGTTGCGTTTCTTTTTTGACAGAGTTTATATGGAATTTTTAACTAGAATATGTCTCAGACACCCATTCGTCTACCATGCGAATTCTTTTTAAGTTTCAGATTAGAATTATATACATAATGTCCTACTAAAAATAAAAAAATAGTATATAAATCATTATAAAAGTATAACTAGGTAAAAGCAGAATGCGGTAGAGTGAATTGTTGAACATAGCAATATGTTCATAATTATCGATGTCTAAAGGGAGGATATCAATGCACGTATGTTCGTAATTGTCCATTTCAACACGTAGGATATCAATGCACGTATGTTTATAATTGTCCATGTCAACATGGAACATATCCATGTACGTATTTTCATAATTGTCCATGTCTAAAGGGAGGATATCAATGCACGTACGTTCATAATTGTCCATGTCTAAATGGATGATATCGATGCACGTATGTTCATAGTTGCCCATGTCTAGATAGAGGATATCAAAGGACATATGTTTATTATTGTCCATGTCAACACGGAGGATATCAATGCACGTATGTTTATAATTGTCCATGTCAACCCAGAGGATATCAATGTGCGTATGTTGATTGAGGACATCAATGCACGTATGTTCATTATTGCCCATGTCTAAATGGATGATATCGATGCACGTATGTTCATAGTTGTCCATGTCTAGATAGAGGATATCAAAGGACATATGTTTATTATTGTCCATGTCAACACGGAGGATATCAATGCACGTATGTTTATAATTGTCCATGTCTAAAGAGAGGATATCAATGAACGTATGTTTATAATTGTCCATGTCAACACGGAGGATATCACTGGACACAATCCGACATATGTTCATAATTCTTCATGTCCAGACATTAAGTTGTATTTTTCCCTCTGTAGATTAAGGACACAGTAGGCGGTCCATTACTTACTTAACCTACGTAAATGATGTATACGTTTTACGAATTTATGTATACGATAATATAATCTACCGAGGAATATGTAATAATCTGGTATCGAATTATATACCTGGTAACAATATTGTCTCAAGTTATCGACAATAGTTCCGGGTCTGCTTTATGTAGCCCCTGGCTTATTTAATAATGACTGATTTGTTTTACTTTAACCCTGGATGAGTCTTTATTGAAGTACTATTAGAACATCCAGTAAAATAACTCTTCATTTTACATGAGTAGAGGACTTGTTTAAATATTTAAATAATTTATCTGAGGTGGATTTCTTCTTAATTTTAGCATGTATAGAATAAACTGGTCAAATTGATAAAAAGTATGAAGTATTCTCACACGTAGCCACAGATGAGAAATGGTTTCTGTTTAGTTATGTAAATGATTTTTTTCCTGTTGGCAAATACAACATCCTTATCATTTCTTATTTCAAATTTTATTGAGTATAGGTTTGACATTGTGAGGTAGCTTTCTACATTTTCATTTACTGTAGCTTTCTTCATAAATGTATTTTGGCCTTTAGAGGTAAAACTAGAACTTAATATTACCCATGAGCCCGAGGATGGAATGCCTTAGAAGAGAACAAAGGTTGTCAAAAATGCTGATTTGGTGTCTCATTACTCAAGTTTACGCCATCGTCCAGTTGTCCCTAATCCATCTAAACATATTTTACTTCAGAAACCGTTGAACCTAGAAAGGTAAAACAGATGTCCCCAAGAGTGACGATGTCTACATTTGGTTCAGAAAGGGCAGCACTATCTAAGTTCACTTCATTGTGAATTATGTCTCCCAGCAAAAGGGAGACAGTTTATGTTTGGCTTGGTTTCCATCCTATTGTGAAACACAACTTCAAAAATGTTTTCATGGGAAAAGTCTTGACCTTGGTCTAAAATGAATGCAGAATGTTTTCCATACTTTCCACATATTTCACAAAAAAATGACTTATGCACACTGCATATCAGCTTAACTGGTGCTTCCTGCTGTCGATTCTTTGTAAAATGTTTACATAGTTCCATGGAAACAATTTTGACCTAGGTCTTAAAAACCAGGGTGAGAGTTATTTCCGTCTTCTTGTCTGAACCCTTTCAATATATTCAACCATATGCGCTCAGCAAATGCGCAATTCATCAGTTTAGCTGATGTCTTTGGTCTGGTACAAATTATGCCAAATTGAATCTGTTTTTCATTTTTTCATAGAAACAATTTTGACTTAGTCTCAAAAGGGCAAATTGATTGGCGATACTATGATTTGAAATGAAACCCTTTCAACAATTTTCAGCGAAATTTGGCATCTCTGTTTGTCGCCAGCGTAACTAGTGCCCTCTGCTATTTTAAAATATGTCCTAATTTTTGTTTTGTGCTATGTTTCCAACAATTTGGACTTAGGCTTAAACAACTGTTTGCTTCAGGTCCCCGGTACTTCTCCCACAATAATGCATATGATTGCATGGAACTATACATGGACAATGATCAACTATGGGCTTTCACATTTTCAATTTTGTTTGTATTCCTTGTGTTTCCATAGTCACAAACCAATCATGTTTGTTTCCCATCGAAAACCCTTCACCTAATACATGATTATATCTGCATGAAACTATCATCTTTCAAGGCTATACGTTGCTGGTATTTTTTCGGTATAGCTAAAACATAGTGGCGGGGCGACTTAAATTGTATGGGTAAAACAGTTACTGTTTCTGGTTTACTTGTAATCGAATTTGAAGAATGTGAAGGATGGCGGCCAATATTGAAATTCCAACCATATATTACCTGCTTGATTGGCATTTTAGAAGATGCTTTGCGCTCAGTTTTACCTGATGATGGGGCCGGAACAGGCCCCGAAACGCTGTATCAAAGAATAAAAGAAGATGAAATCCAGAAAAATCTTTATGTTCATACATTACCTACATAAGAGAGATGAGGTACAGCCACTATTTTGCCATTTGCACGTGGAGGATGAATGGATGAACGGACAGATAGTAATGTTCTTACACTTTATAGTGGTCACAGATTACCTCATGTGTGTTGGGGTGACAGAAACAATTGCAATCATTCTGATGGATCTGCTGAATAAACTCTTTGTGGAGATGTCAAATGTGTATGTTAAGGTCCAGGAAAGGGTGTCTGAAGAATGACAAGCACCGATGAGGAAATTCATTGTGACATACAGGGCTATAGCTAGACTGTCTGTTGGACAACTTGATTTATTACGAGCAATGGTTAATATAATCACAAGCAGACTTTTACTTGGTGCAGGTTATGTTATGGAAGTATTTTGACAACGAACTTATCTTACTTAATATCCTGTGTGTGAGAATATGTAGCTTTCGTGATTCCTTGTGACCTGTACGTTGTGCGTTACACATAAAATTACAGGAATGGCCTTGCAGAGATTTTCAAAGATGTCACGGCAGTGTCCAGGACATGGGTTTTCGACATTGTCCTCATCCATTCTTGATGTGTAATCTATCATACAGTCAGAATGTCTTCGGTGTCATATTTTAGACACCATAAAGTCTTGTGATCCGCTTTTATAGTGTGTGTTGTCACTTTCAATCCCCCGAGCAAACTTTTATCAAACTCATACTGTTGACATGTATGTACCCTGCATATAGCAAATGCATTTTGTCATAGTATTTATTCTGCTTATTTACTGCAAGCCTTGTTATAAAAATACATGGAAGTAAATACATGGTGTTTGTTGTGTTGTTGTGTAATAGTTACAGTTGTTCACAAAGATATTTGTCTTAGGGTAACATATGTTTGCTAGCCAGAATCATTTTAAAATATTCTGTAACAGAATGTTTAGTAGCCAAGAATAAGAATTATTAAGTGGGCGTAAGGTTGGGATCATGTAATGCTCTTCGACTGACAAATTCAAAATTCCATATACATACCAGCGTTCTATAGGTCTTAGGCCAGAAGCCGACTGAAAACCACTCGGACCCACAGCTTTTATTTTCTGCAGGGCCTTATGGCCGACAGCTTTCTCATCCTCAATAACTAAGAGTAGCATTTTTCAGAAAATATCATTCAGTAATTTCTAGCTTTTATATTTTGCTGCAAATGAAGGCTAGTCAGTCGCTAGAGTTAAATTAAACTCTTTAACTCAGTTTGTTAGTTGTCACACTTTTTGTTTGCTGGGAATTACATATATGTACCGAAAATATAGGGCTTACACATTCTGATCAGGACCGACAACTTTTTATGGTTCTGGTTCTTTAGCGCCAGCAGCTTTTCAGGGTTAAGGGCAAACGCTGGTACATACATGGATTGTACATAACAAATATCTGGCACTAAATCTGAATATTGTTGGAGGTTACCTAGTTAAGAAAAATAGGTCCCTTATTACCAATGCGTGGAGTGACAATGACTCAGTGACGTGATTACATATGTTACCTAGTTAAGAAATAGGTCCCCTATTACCAATGCATGGTGTGACAATGGCTCGGTGACGTGATTACATATGTTACCTAGTTAAGAACTAGGTCCCCTATTATCAATGCGTGGTTTGACAATGGCTCGGTGACTTGATTACATATGATACCTAGTTGAGAAATAGGCCCCCTACTACCTATGCGTGGTTTGACAATGGCTCGGTGACGTGATTACATATGATACCTAGTTAAGAAATGGGTACCCTATTACCAATGCGTGTTGTGACAATGGCTCAGTGACGTGATTACATATGATACCTTGTTAAGAAAAATAGGTCCCTTATTACCAATGCGTGGAGTGACAATGGGTCAGTGACGTGATTACATATGTTACCTAGTTAAGAAATAGGTCCCCTATTACCAATGCGTGGTGTGACAATGGCTCAGTGACGCGATTACATATGTTATCTAGTTAAGTAATAGGTCCCCTATTACCAGTGCGTGGTGTGACAATGGGTCAGTGACGTGATAACATATGTTACCTAGTTGAGAAATAGGCCCCCTATTACCAATGCGTGGTGTGACAATGGCTCAGTGACGCGATTACATATGTTACCTAGTTGAGAAATAGGTCCCCTATTACCAATGCGTGGTGTGACAATGGCTCAGTGACGTGATTACATATGATACCTTGTTAAGAAATGGGTACCCTATTACCAATGCGTGTTGTGACAATGGCTCGGTGACGTGATTACATATGATACCTTGTTAAGAAATAGGTCCCCTATTACCAATGCATGGTTTGACAATGGCTCGGTGACGTGATTACATATGATATCTAGTTCAGAAATGGGTCCCCTATTACCAATGCGTGGTGTGACAATGGGTGAGTGACGTGATTACATATGATACTTAGTTAAGAAATAGGTACCCTATTACCAATGCGTGGTGTGACAATGGCTCAGTGACGTCATTACATATGTTACCTAGTTAAGAAATAGGTCCCCTATTACCAATGCATGGTGTGACAATGGGTCAGTGACGTGATTACATATGTTACCTAGTTAAGAAATAGGTCCCCTATTACCAATGCGTGGTGTGACAATGGCTCGGTGACGTGATTACATATGATACCTAGTTAAGAAATAGGTCCCCTATTTCCAATGCGTGGTTTGACAATGGCTCAGTGACGTGATTACATATGATATCTAGTTAAGAAATAGGTCCCCTATTAGCAATGCGTGGTTCGACAATGGTTCAGTGACGTGATTACATGTTACCTAGTTAAGAAATAGGTCCCCTATTACCAATGCGTGGTGTGACAATGGTTCAGGGACGTGATTGCATATGTTACCAAGTTAAGAAATAGGTCCCCTATTACCAATGCGTGGTGTGACAATGGGTCAGTGACGTGATTATATATGTTACCTACTTAAGAAATAGGTCCCCTTTTACCAATGCGTGGTGTGACAATGGCTCAGTGACGTGATTACATGTGATAGTACACTGGTTGCTTGGACCATTCCTTATTATGTTTGATTGTTCATAATTGTTTTGTCTGGCTGAGACTTGATTTTTAAAATGCTGCATTCATATAGTTATAATATTGCCGAGTGTGATGTTAAGCACCACATACACAAACAAACTGCCATAGAGCGATGTTATTTGGTTTAATGATAATTTACGAATGGTTGCTTTGTGGTTAAAGAATTGAATATTCTCAGTGAAAATAAGTTTGTTTCGTCATTCTAATTTCAGGTATGAATATTGTCTTTCTCTGTGTCGTATTCTGCTGACTGCTGCTACATAACGTCTCTGGATACAGGCGCACCTAAGGCCTTAGATGAAAACAGTCTGACCTCATCATAGACGGCGTTCACCTTGACATGAATTCCTTGACCGAGTGTATGTGTTTGCTACATCAACACATCAGGGATGTGCAACAAATCATCTCTTGACCTACTGACGCTGAGGGAGTGGGGAGTTGGTCACGGTCAGTAACGTCTCAGAACTATTTCGTTTCTATATACAAGAGCAGCGCGAGCGTTTCTTCATTCACATTTGAATATTCGCAATTGAAGTACAAGAAACATGCAACTAATATAAATAAAATTTAAGGTAAAACGTATTTTTATTCAATCTTAATCTCGTTTGAAAAATGTGTGATGGATGGCGGCAAATGTATGTATGTATGTATGTATGTATGTGTATGTATGTATGTATGTATGTATGTATGTATGTATGTATGTATGTATGTATGTAAGTATGTTTTTATGTATGTAAATGTATGTATGTATGTATGTATGTATGTATGTATGTATGTATGTATGTATGTATGTATGTATGTATGCATACATATAATGTATGTATGCATGCATATAATGTATGTATGTAAATGTATGTATGTATGTATGTATGTATGCATACATATAATGTATGTATGCATGCATATAATGTATGTATGTATGTATGTAAATGTATGTATGTATGTATGTAAATGTATGTATGTATGTATGTATGTATGTATGTATGTATGTATGTATGTATGTATGTATGTATGTATGTATGTATGTATGTATGTATGTATGTATGTATGTATGTATGTATGTATGTATGTATGTATGTATGTATGTATGTATGTATGTATGTATGTATGTATGTATGTATGTATGTATGTATGTATGTATGTATGTATGTATGTATGTATGTATGTATGCATGTATGCATGTATATGAATATTTGTTTAAAAGTTGACAGGTATGCAGTTAGATATATTCATTAAGATTTAAAAACATTCAAATAAACGTTTTTAGATTAGTTTCAAAGGAAAAGGAAAAATTTCACATCCATGTGATTTCGTGCAGATTTTGGATTCATGTTGATTTTTCGAAGACGTTACTAGTGGTTAAAGTGTTGGTTCGTCACGCCGAAAACCCGAGTTGAATTCCTCACATGGGTACAGTGTGTGAAGCCCATATCTGGTGTCCTTCTCCGTGACATTGATGGACTATTGTTAAAACTGACAATTACGTTTTTATAAGTGCATTGGCTGATCGGTACATATGTTTCCCATAAACACTTCCGCACACCAAAGATGACCATCAGGCGGAATCCTGGATTTGAAACCACATTCGCGGATCCTGTACCGTTCAGGGGAGATCGAATATTCCCGGGTTTTCTTATCCAAATGACAAAAATAAAAGAATGCTTGAGTGTGTTTGACTTTTCACCAATTTTAGTAACATTCTGGCACTATCAAAACGAGGGACGCCGGAAAATGGCTTCACACATTGTACTCTTATGCGAAACGAACAGGTACACATAAATGGATAAATGGACAAAACGTAACTGCACATATCATTCTGTCAGTTTTATTGATGCAGATACATAGAGTGCACAGAAAGTACTATTTACCAAAATTACACTACTCGAATAAACAACGCTATTACGTCATCAACCATTCCAACTTCGGCGTCAGTAACGCCAAAGACTTTCACCGCTGGTCTATGGCTTAAGTGGCAAGAGACATATCTCGAAATCAGCGCTGCACGTGGAATTGACATACATTGCAGTGTCGGTAATGACATAGTTGCAGGCTCCTGAGATGCTGTTGTCTTGAAGGACGGTAACGTTGACAATTGTCATGCCGTTGCTAATAGCGACGTCTTCGTGCTCTACGTATTCGGGTACACTGACAGAAATATTGAAACATTCTCTTTGTGGTTCTGGCACTGGCGGAGGGCCTATAAAATATAAGTAATGAATATATCAAAATTATTGTTAATCTATTTCTCCAGCGAAGATAACATTTTGCTTGTAAGGTATCTTGTGTCTCAAATACCCACGAAAGAACCAACAATACCAAATAACCGATACTGGATAACTAAAAAATACCAGAGAGGTTATTTTATAAATAATGACGTGTTCGGTGCGTCGAGTTGAAATGGAAGCCCGTATATTAATGTTAAATGGTTCGGCCAAATATTTAAGAATATAACAGAAAATCAGGCTTACCTGCAACCATTTGCATGTTGGGAATAAAACCTGAAAATAACAGAAAAGTAGCATTAACGGGTATACCAAAAAGCGGTTCGTGTCTCCGTGCAACATCAAATAAATTGAGACGTGGTGGGGGTGGAGAGAGATCCCGTTTCTTAATCACACGAAGTGAAGTATCCACGAATTGCACAGTCAAGTGTATGACTTTAAAAGCATATGCACATGAATCACTATTAAAACGGTACTAGTTTCGCGAAAACGTCAACGCATTTTAACCCAGCGGACACATCCATAACCAACACATGTCTGACGTTGAATCTGAATGAAACTGTTTCTTACCTGGAGTTACTCCTTCATCAGCATCATCGTCAGACTCGATTTCAGTTTCAGTCTCGTCAGCGTCATCGTCAGCTGAAGAATGTTTTATTCACATTAATAATAGTACCCGCAGAGAGAGAGAGAGAGAGAGAGAGAGAGAGAGAGAGAGAGAGAGAGAGAGAGAGAGAGAGAAAGAGAGAGGGGAGAGAGAGAGTAGGGAGAGGGAGAGAGGGAGGAAATGAGAGAGGGAGGGAGGAGAGAGGAGGGAGGGAGAGGAGGGAGAGAGAGAGGAAGGGGAAAGGAAAGAGAGAGGGGAGGGAGAGCCAGAGAGGGAGGGAGGGAGGAAAGGAGAGAGAGAGGAGGGAGGGAGGAAAAGAGAGAGATGGAGGGAGGGAGGGAGGAGAGAGAGGAGGGAGGGAGACAGAGAGAGTGGAAAGGAGAGAGGGAGAGAGAGAGAGACAGAGAGAGAGAGACAGAGAGAGAGAGAGGGAGGAAAATATTCAAATCAATAATTCAAAAACACTTACGACTCCTGACATTACGGGCGATGGTCATTGTAGCTGTAACATAAAACACGTTGTTATCATATGTAAACAATGTTTAAACCCATCAGCTTGTTAATGTGGTAGAGCTTTAAAATTAATTAAAGTGTTGTTTTGAGTCTGAGGCAAATTTGCTGCAATTGCATGTTTCTCTCTGTCTCAAAGTTTAAGAAATGTGAAGGGCACACAGAGGACAAGTATTAGTAAGAGCTTACAAAGGATAAGAACTTGTACGGGCTTACAAAGGATAAGAATTTCTACGGGCTTACAAGGAGTAAGAAGTTGTACGGGCTTACACAATTATTGCTGACAGTTGATGAATTTTACATTAAACCTCGAATAATCAGCGTTTTAAACTCATTTTAGGCATATGTTTATCCTTACCGCCCTCATCATCGTCAGTCTCAGTCGAGGTTTCATTATCAGTATCATCGTCAGTGTCACCATCGCCAGCTGCTGGAAGGAATTGTACAGTGGATTCTTGTTAAAGAATGTTCTGAATGAATTGTTATAAATATTCAAATCGAATGGTTGATAATATAATTCAAAAACACTTACGACTCCTGACATTACGGGCGATGGTCATTGTAGCTGTAACATAAAACACGTTGTTATCATATGTAAACAATGTTTAAACCCATCAGCTTGTTAATGTGGTAGAGCTTTAAAATTAATTAAAGTGTTGTTTTGAGTCTGAGGCAAATTTGCTGCAATTGCATGTTTCTCTCTGTCTCAAAGTTTAAGAAATGTGAAGGGCACACAGAGGACAAGTATTAGTAAGAGCTTACAAAGGATAAGAACTTGTACGGGCTTACAAAGGATAAGAATTTCTACGGGCTTACAAGGAGTAAGAAGTTGTACGGGCTTATACAATTATTGCTGACAGTTGATGAATTTTACATTAAACCTCGAATAATCAGCGTTTTAAACTCATTTTAGGCATATGTTTATCCTTACCGCCCTCATCATCGTCAGTCTCAGTCGAGGTTTCATTATCAGTATCATCGTCAGTGTCACCATCGCCAGCTGCTGGAAGGAATTGTACAGTGGATTCTTGTTAAAGAATGTTCTGAATGAATTGTTATGTACGAGCAAGCGAAAGATAGAGAGACCAAGACCCAGCTCAACACTTTAACTGGAAATAGGAGTGAGTGAGTGATTGATTTTGCTTGACGCCGCACTCAGCAATATTCCAGCTATATGACGGCGGTCTGTAAATAATCGAATCTGGACCAGACAATCCAGTGATCAACAGCGTGAGCATCGGTCTGCGCAATTGGGATACGACCAAGTCAGCGAACCTGACCACCCGATCACGTTAGTCGCCTCTTACGACAAGCATGGATTGCTGAAGACCAATTCTAACCCGGATCTTCACGGGTAACTGGAAATAGGAACAGTGTGAAGATACCCTCGATGCCTAGAGGACACTGTGAAACAGTGAACCAGTGAACCAGTGAAGCAGTTTCTGAGGACAAATAAACAGGTTCAAATACAATTTTGGCCTTACAATGTATGAATACTATTGTACGAGACATTCAAACGTACTTGGTGTGAGCACTGTTCAATATTCCACGAAGGTAAATTCTACAAATACAACACCGGTGGATCGGTATTGGTCCCAGCCTAAGGGCACATCCAATAAGATGTTCGTTTTCAAACACCACACCGAGCGATATTGCAGCTGCATGTGGCATGTAAATAATGTCTGGACCTGGCAAACGAATGGTTG
Source organism: Haliotis rubra (assembly GCF_003918875.1). Classification (NCBI taxonomy): domain Eukaryota; kingdom Metazoa; phylum Mollusca; class Gastropoda; order Lepetellida; family Haliotidae; genus Haliotis; species Haliotis rubra. Next base: position 1,560,748 of record NW_025765547.1, read on the forward strand.
ATAATATCACCATCCACAAACAGTCAACCATGTCCACCACTGACTGTTATGAATATCTAGGTGAAGGTCCTCTTTCGAGTATTATATTTAAATCGATAATTCAAAACCACTTACGACTCCTGACATTACGGGCGATGGTCATTGTAGCTGTAACATAAAACACGTTGTTATCATATGTAAACAATGTTTAAACCCATCAGCTTGTTAATGTGGTAGAGCTTTAAAATTAATCAAAGTGTTGTTTTGAGTCTGGGGCAAAATTTGCTGATATTGCATGTTTCTCTCTGTCTCAAAGTTTAAGAAATGTGAAGGGCACACAGAGGACAAGTATTAGTAAGAGCTTACAAAGGATATGAACTTGTACGGGCTTACAAAGGATAAGAATTTCTACGTTCTTACAAGGAGTAAGAAGTTGTACGGGCTTACAAGATTATTGCTGACAGTTGATGAATTTTACATTAAACCTCGAATAATCAGCGTTTTAAACTCATTTTAGGCATATGTTTATCCTTACCGCCCTCATCATCGTCAGTCTCAGTCGAGGTTTCATTATCAGTATCATCGTCAGTGTCACCATCGCCAGCTGCTGGAAGGAATTGTACAATGGATTCTTACTAAAGAATGTTCTGAATGAATTGTTATGTACGAGCAAGCGAAAGATAGAGAGACCAAGACCCAGCTTAACACTTTAACTGGAAATAGGAGTGAGTGAGTGATTGATTTTGTTTGACGCCGCACTCAGCAATATTCCAGCTATATGACGGCGGTCTGTAAATAATCGAATCTGGACCAGACAATCCAGTGATCAACGGCGTGAGCATCGGTCTGCGCAATTGGGATACGACCAAGTCAGCGAGCCTGACCACCCGATCCCGTTAGTCGCCTCCTACGACAAGCATGGATTGCTGAAGACCAATTCTAACCCGGATCTTCACAGGTATTTGGAAATAGGAACAGTGTGAAGATACCCTCGATGCCTAGAGGACACTGTGAAACAGTGAACCAGTGAACCAGTGAAGCAGTTTCTGAAGACAAATAAACAGGTTCAAATACAATTTTGGCCTTACAATGTATGAATACTATTGTACGAGACATTCAAACGTACTTGGTGTGAGCACTGTTCAATATTCCACGAAGGTAAATTCTACAAATACAACACCGGTGAATCGGTATTGGTCCCAGCCTAAGGGCACATCCAATAAGATGTTCGTTTTCAAACACCACACCGAGCGATATTGCAGCTGCATGTGGCATGTAAATAATGTCTGGACCTGGCAAACGAATGGTTGATAATATCACCATCCACAAACAGTCAACCATGTCCACCACTGACTGTTATGAATATCTAGGTGAAGGTCCTCTTTCGAGTATTATATTTAAATCGATAATTCAAAACCACTTACGACTCCTGACATTACGGGCGATGGTCATTGTAGCTGTAACATAAAACACGTTGTTATCATATGTAAACAATGTTTAAACCCATCAGCTTGTTAATGTGGTAGAGCTTTAAAATTAATTAAAGTCTTGTTTTGAGTCTGAGGCAAAATTTGCTGATATTGCATGTTTCTCTCTGTCTCAAAGTTTAAGAAATTTGAAGGGCACACAGAGGACAAGTATTAGTAAGAGCTTACAAAGGATATGAACTTGTACGGGCTTACAAAGGATAAGAATTTCTACGTTCTTACAAGGGGTAAGAAGTTGTACGGGCTTACACAATTATTGCTGACAGTTGATGAATTTTACATTAAACCTCGAATAATCAGCGTTTTAAACTCATTTTAGGCATATGTTTATCCTTACCGCCCTCATCATCGTCAGTCTCAGTCGAGGTTTCATTATCAGTATCATCGTCAGTGTCACCATCGCCAGCTGCTGGAAGGAATTGTACAGTGGATTCTTGTTAAAGAATGTTCTGAATGAATTGTTATGTACGAGCAAGCGAAAGATAGAGAGACCAAGACCCAGCTCAACACTTTAACTGGAAATAGGAGTGAGTGAGTGATTGATTTTGCTTGACGCCGCACTCAGCAATATTCCAGCTATATGACGGCGGTCTGTAAATAATCGAATCTGGACCAGACAATCCAGTGATCAACGGCGTGAGCATCGGTCTGCGCAATTGGGATACGACCAAGTCAGCGAGCCTGACCACCCGATCCCGTTAGTCGCCTCCTACGACAAGCATGGATTGCTGAAGACCAATTCTTACCCGGATCTTCACGGGTAACTGGAAATAGGAACAGTGTGAAGATACCCTCGATGCCTAGAGGACACTGTGAAACAGTGAATCAGTTTCTGAAGAGCAAATAATTGGGTTCACATACATCTTTTCCTTACAATGTTTAAATACTATTGTGTGGGTTATCAAAACGTGCTTGGTGTGAGCACTGTTCAATATTCCACGACGGTAAAATGTTACAAATACAACATTGATGCATCAGTATCAGTCACAGAATTGGCCACATCCAATGAGATGTTGTTTGCGTGTACACGCCACACCCAGCAATATTGCAACTGCACGATGGCGGCATGTAAATAATCACGTCAGGACCTGGCAAACGAGTGGTTAATAATGTGAGCACCCACAAGCAGACACCCATATCATTGGTTGTTAATCACATAAATTCAGGTGAAGACTTTCTCTCTCTCTTGGCTAAATCGATAATTCAAAAGCACTTACGACTCCTGAGCCTGAAGGCGATGGCCAATGGCGAACCTGTAAATAAACACGTACTTATCACATATAAACAGGTGTGTGAGTACATCAGTGTGTTAATGTGTAGAGCTCTACAGTTAAAGAAGACGTTGTATACAGTTTGAGGCATAGTTTACGTGTCTTTCTGTCTCAAAGGAATCGTAACGTCTTATTTTACCCATACATATAGCAAGATGGCTATTATGTAATTCGTTTACAGTTCTGTCGAAATAGTCAGAAGAAGATTAAAATGTTATCTGTTTAACACCCCTGTGAAATATTTACAAGAAATGTGCATATTATGCTAAATATATTGAAAGACATATCCGGCGTCTGTAAGAGGCGTTTTTCTGATTTTTCTCAGATATCTGTGAAGGCAGAAGGAATATATAATGAAAAGGCAATCTTCTTCATAGTTAAATTGTATATCGAATTTCGAAAAACCCCACTGACCATTTAAACACATTTTAGCCATTTTAACCATAGTTAATCATGACATAGGTCACAAACTGGCCAGTCGTATTTTTATATACATGTTTACAAATGTACAGTACATCTAGAATTAGTGACAATTTCAGATTGTAATTTTTTATATTTTTGTCACTCATTACTCACGTATTAAATGTGAATATTAGCAGAACATAACTCCAGATTCAAAGACAGGTGAACAGTGAGTTTTTTGTCAAGTCACCATGGGCAGCAATGCAGGCTTCAATGCGGCGGGGCATACTACTGATCAAAGAAGTTAGAAAGTCGTGGTCCATGCTGTCCCAATATCGGACCACCTCTTCTTTCATTTCAGCAATATTTGTCCAATTTTTCTTATTGACACTTTCCTTCATAAGTCCCCAAATATTTTCAATTGGATTTAGGTCAGGGCTATAGCTTGGCCAATTTAAAAATGTCATATTTTGGGTCCGAAACCAGGCCTGTGAATGCTTTGAACGATGTTTTGGGTGGTTGTTCTGCTGGAAAATCCAAACATTTCCATAGAACACGTGAGCAGATGGAAGTAAATATCCCTCGAGAATATCTGTGTACCGCTCACTGTTCATATTCCCTTCAAATACACAGAGGGGCGTTGCCCCTAACACAGATATGCCACCCCACACGTTAATTTTCGGACTGTACTTTATGCGCTGATACAAAGGTTTTTCAGTTTGTTTGGTCCCGAATTTCAGTGTACATGTATTAGGAAACAGCCACACAGAACTTTCATCTGAGTAAATCACATTGTCCCAGTTAAAATTTCTATGCTGTAAACACCAGTTCAACCTTCGCTCCTTTTGTTCAGGTTTCTTGATCGGTAATGGAATTCCTCGACCTTTCTGCCAACCAATTGCATGCAGCTCAGTTCTAATTGTCTCCTTACAGACAGCCACCGTTACTCTATCAATCATATCCAGCCTTAATTTTTCTAAACTCCTTCGTTTGTTTTTAGAAACAAGACAAGAATACCAAGCCGCCTCCTGTCACCGACAGTCAATTTTCTGGGCCTCCCTGCGCCTCCCTGGTGCTCAATGCCATATCCATTTGCAATATTTTTCAAAACACAATAAACAGTGGACAAAGGGATGCCTGTTCTACTTGAAATCACTTTAGCTGATCTGATGTCCTTGTTACAATACTCTAAAATCAACTTCCTCTTCTCTAAATCATCCACAATGAGGATCACTGAAAATGTCGTCTGCTAGCAAGTAAACAAAGGGGGGTAACTTTTCACAAACTAATGAAAAGGGATTAACGGAGTTGTCTCTCTTGAACGAAACCAAGCACTTGATAACTGGTCAAAGTTGTTTATACTAGAAATCCAATTAAACATATTCCTAAAATTCTCAATAATTTCTGGTCGTACTATATATGGCTGATAAGGTTCATGACAAAGTGTCAAAAATTCCAAAGTGTCACTAAACTCCGAATATCTGCCAGTGAGAAAATGAATCCAAGTGCGACCGCCTGTAATGTCAATACGTTAATCGAAGATACTAACGTAATACACTTTAACACAATGTTCTACTTCGCACTGACTTGTTGTCAAGCGTTTTGTTGTCAAGACTAACAGGCATCCCCGAACCTAGCCGTGTTGTTGAAGCTTTTAAAATGATATTTACAATCATGAGTGATGCCGAAGTCACAATTCCAGCTATCTCGTGGCGGTTTGTAAATAACTGCACCAGGACCAATCAAACTAATGCTTGACATAATGAGTAAAGATACCCGCTACGCCACGACCAAGTTCGCCAGACATAGAGGTTACTCAGTTTAACCACCCCATCCTATGTAACTATTTTATGCATAGTTATTTGGTCCTTACACGTTCCCCTTTCACCGGAATACTACAAACGTTTATAAAAAAGAAAATAGTTTATACTTACATAGCAAAAATAGAAGACAGAGAAGTTTTCCCGACATTGTAATTAGTTCTGGTATAGTAGTATCTGGTAGCAAGTTTCATTCCAGTACCTTTATATACATATCAGTCAAAACTATTTAATTGTTTGTCCACACAAAGTACATCACCATCGCATCTGTATCTACGACATAAAGATTTCATTGATAACTCGCTGTTTGGATTTGATTTTAAATTCCTTAACAATTAATTTTATGTGCAGCAAGAAATTAAATATGTGATGAACCTTTGACACTAAATCAATCTCACATTAAAATTTACAGAGATACGTGGATGTCTAGTGTTAATGAGAGTTAAGAAAGTTATCCCCTGATAGTGGGACATTTAATGATAAGTATCCTTCACCTGGTGTCATAAGGTTGAATGCATGTCGCCACGTGTTATGTACACGTGTACCTGTGTAGAAATGACGATGTCATGAGTGGTGTAGTTGGTTACACGTGTACCTGTGTAGAAATGACGATGTCATGAGTGGTGTAGTTGGTGTTAGTGAATTTGTCACTGTCTTGAAGTGTTTCTTGCTCTTAATAAAACAACTAAAAATAGTCACTGAACGTATACGTGCTTTACTTGAGTCCCAATTCCTCGAAAATGGCAGTTTGAAGAGAAATGGAAAAATATGTCCAAGTCACATAAACAACAAATCAACATAGAACAATACACAAGACAATAGCAGCACCAAAATGGTATCAGCTTCAGGGATGTTTTCGAATATCATCTTTGCTGCTACCCGGTACCATCCGTGTTTGACAGTGATTCACAAACGCAATAGTCGGAACCATGCAGTCGACTCTGGTTCTGGTAAAGATTCAAAACTGTTTAGCAAACGAACGAAGTTCGTGAAATTTTAGGAGTGATATAAAGGGGCTATGCAGCAAAAATCTGAAATCAAATCGTTTTTAAAGCATATACAAACAAGTTATTCAGTAAGAAATTCATTTTCTAAAATCAACATTTGTAGCCAAAGATCAGAAACACAATTTTTAAATTTGCAACGGTTAATATTCATTTCGATTTCGGTAGAAACAAAAGGCTAGTTGTTTTAACCTGAAATTATGTATTTACTTACATGTTGCATTTAAACAATAAGCCTTGAACGTATATATGGCTAAATTTGTTTTCTCTCCAAAATGAATATTCTGTTTAACAGTTATATATTGGCAAGTGTGTCTAGTGATGTCTGGTTTAGTTATCACTGTCTTTCAAACGTTGCTGTAGCATGTACTTTATTGATAAATAGAGGGATCTTTGTGGCTGGTATTTAGCTCACAATATGGACACCATTAGTCTAAAAATCCATCAAAACTAGTATACCACAGACTACCATAATTAGAGAGAGAGACATACACAAATGAAGATAGAAATGAACAGAAAAATATTTTAAACAGAAATATATTAAATTATACTGACAGTATTGCAATTGAACATACCTAAAAATTGATCGAACAAATGTACGCCACATTCTTATTGTCTATCCCAACAACACCTTTTTGACACACAATAACCAGTTTAAAAGACCTTAGATCGACCTCCACATATATCCAATAAAACACATGTTTGTTCACTTTCCCATGTACACGACCGCCTCTGTGGTGTAGTGGTTAGAGCGTCCGCCCGGAGAGCGGAAGGACGTGGGTTCGATCCCCGACCGCGTCATACCAAAAGACGTTAAAATATGGTACTTGTTGGTCCCTGCCTGGCGCTCGGCATTAATGGGTACAACAAGGACTGGTCGGGTCGGAGTCAGTATAATGTGTCTGAGTGGGGTATTCATGCTTCACTGCGGCATGGTAACTCAGTGGGCTAGCACTATAAAACCAGCTTAAGTCTGGGCTAGTACAAGCAGCCGCACATACACATACACAGGCATGCACGTCGTCATATGAGCGAAATATTCTCAAGAACGACGTTAAACCCAATTTCACCTCACCTCACCTCACCTCACCTCACCTCACCTCACCCATGTACACTGTTCTATTATTGTTATTGTTATTATCGATGTCTAACACATCTTTATTTACATGACTTATACCGAGTGTATGTTTAAACGTGTGTGTGATGTAAGTGGTTGTGGGCATTAAACATGTACATTTTGATATTAATGAATAATGTAAGATTTCCAAGAATAGTTTAGCAAATACTTCTTGAACAATGTGGAAAAGATCACTCTGCATGTGTTAAAAATACAATCAGTGAAACTTAGTTGGAAGAATCCTTTTGTCAAGTCAAGTTTTATATTTTGTTTCGATCTCTCAAAATGCAATGACACAAGGCATCGCTGTATCCAAAAATTCCTCAATGCTAGAACGGCTTAGAAGTGTGGAGAATTTGACACTTGGTACCTTTTTGTGGTGGACTTGCACCCATCCCCCCAACCCCACCCCAAACCCACCACCCTCACCCAAATGCGTCTCTCCTCCATTGTGATGACACCCCGAGCTCTGCCGAGGCTGGGATTACGACGTGTATACGCCAGGTTGTTGGATCAGAGCAGGTGCTTCGTGCTTTTCGGTAACAATAAAATCACTTACGATTTTTTCTTGTGTTTTAAAAGAAGAAATTCTTTATTTGACCATTTAGCAGTGGGGATGCCACGATACATCGATACATCGATGCATCGATACTTTTTCTAAGACCATACAATTATCGATACATTCAAAACTGTATCGATATTTAGTTTTGAAAGTATCGGTTTAAATATGTTCATGTATCGTATCATGTTTGTTATGTTATGAGAGTTAAAAATGATTATTTCTCCTGCACAAAGATGGGAAATTAGATCTTTTTAATCTCTGAGAATAAAAAATCTTGATCTTTTCATGGACAGTTATGAAATATGAAATATTAATGTTCAAAATGTAACTAAATTTACGCAATAATGCCGCGAAAATAGGTATCGTGATACGTATCGAATCGTGACATGGTATCATGATACGTATCGATTCATGAAACTTCTGTATCGTGACATCCCTATTTAGAAGCTTAAAGGCAATATGTCTCGTTTATGCAAATTGAGTGGCAAGCCCTCCCGGCAGGGAGGACATGCTTTCTGTTTTCATTGACACCTGGTGTCATTACTGTCAGTAAGGGATCCACACTACAACATTATCAACAAATCTTGATGAAGATGATGATGCCTTTTTGCCATCCTAATGGTTGGTAAGAAGAAATGCATATCCAGCAGTGAATGGATACCCTGTTGAATGTCATTGTAATGTGTTAACCCTCTAGAGTCTCACGGGCAGCCTAAAAATGTGTTGTTCCCAGGGAGACAGGGTAAATCATACTCTACCGCTTCGTGAAGACATTGTGTATGGAGGTATGCGATTCACAGGCGCAGTTATATTGTTAGTATTAGTATTTGTATTCTTGAATATTAACCTGAATTCTATTTTATTTCCATTGTGTATTCTGCTCAATGCATTTTGTGTTACCATGCTTGTAAACTTGAACTTTTAAACCTGACACTATTTTTAGGATTATTATTCGTGCTGAAGTGCTCAGGTGAAACTTAAATCATGGCTGGTTTAGTATAAAATGGAATGATATTCTCCAGACCGTTGTGGAACTTGCTGACGAAAACACTTCATCATGTCTTGCTGCAAAGTCACTGTGATCGTCTTGGTTCTCTTAGGTGGGTACATATTTTATGTTATAGGTATATACACAACACTGACTTTGTCTATGCTGTATGTCGTTAGAGTGTTCTTGGGTACAGGGGCGGTGGGGTAGCCCAAGGGTTAAAGCGTTCGCTCGTCACGTCGATGATCCGGGTTCGATTCCCCACATGGGTACTATGTGTGAAGCCCTTTTGTGGTGTTCCCCACCGTGATATTGCTGGAATATTCCTAAAAGCGGCGTAAAACCCAAGTCACTCGCTCGCTCTTGGGTACAAGATGTGATCTTACACATGATATGAATTACTTTGTTTCACTTTAAATTCAGATCTTTAAAGCAATGATGTCGAAGTTAAACGATATAAAAGAAAAACAGCATTTAAAATGCTTCTATATACCCACACATATATACAGGACCATCTTGAAAGCGATACGTGTCACTGTGGTATTTATGACATGAAAACCGTTTCAGTTTCTACAAGAAATAAGACTTGTACTATTCTTTGGTAATTAACAATATAATGCTTTAACTTTCAGGAATGACGGCGTCTAATGGACAAGGTAAGTAAGACCCTAAATTCACAAAGTGAAAGATTGACTTTTTCCCTTGATGATTGTCTTTCATATCTACATGGCAGAATTGCATATTGACCTCGGGAGTTCATACTTGTGTCCCTTAAGCTTGTCTTTAACCAGTTGTAAAGGGTTTAGATCTCAGACACGCCATGGTATTTTTATACGGTTGCGGTTAAGCGTTTTCAGCACCAAACCAACGTCCGTGGGTTGCTTTCAGAGCTACATTACGTCAGGTACCCTTCCAAAAGTATACTGACACGTAAAACCATCGTACTTGTCTATTCCTAAATTATTCGTAACGTTTACAATATGCGGGTATCCCCGACAGTGTTGTTGTTTATAGAGTACTCTCTACATAGAATGAACATCTTCACTTCCTAGATACCAGCTCTAGTTCGACCTCCAGCGAGTCCACTGAGACACGTAAGTACAATAATGATGTGTATGTGTTTTACCCCACATTTTGGCATCTTACGGGTGTCGGGTGCCGGGTTTGACGTTTTAATAACCAGGCTACACCAACATCATGATAGTCGTCTAGATGTTGTCCACATAACAACCAGGGTTAGGAAATAGCAAGTGTATTGTGTATAGCCTTCAATGTTTCTTGGTATGTTCTTCGCCCTTCAAGTCTAGACCAATAACATGACGTCCGAACAGACAAGGTTCTTATCGAACAACCCTTACGTTCCAACATGTAAAAATTAAGGCCACGGTGTTATTCTAAAACAAATGAGTGTGTGCTGCAAGATGTTAATAGGACCAGATCTAGACGTCCGACTATTTAAAATGAATTATTCACTGTTTCCCGTCGTGTCCAGATGTATCTGCCTTTATCAAACCAATATTCGGCTTGACTAAATGTAAAGCACACCAATGGAATGTTATGTTTTAAAAGTTAGTATTTATCAGAACTGTTTATTTATCATTTATTTAATTTCACATTTGCTCAAGAATTGAGTTCAGTAAAGCATGGAAGCATCTTACGACACATGATTTCATAGCACTGCGGAAAGACGTCATGTCCCTCAGTGAGTTCATGTATAAAAGAATGGTACACAAAGCTGAGGCAGCTTATTTAGTGTTTCAAGTAGCCACCGTGATGTAAAGTTTGTCAGACGGTGGGTGGGTCGGTGTAAAATGAACATATAACAGTAAAAAGTGTTCCTATCTTCATCATAAAAGAAGTTGGTGAAAGGCATTTAGAAGTTGAAGTTGAACATAAATACATGACACGTTTTATGGATATTTCCTTTTCAACACGACGTTCACCAGATGAAGGCGCAAGAATTAGCTCTGAAACGTCGTGATAAAGAATAAATAGAAGTTGTTATCCATAAAACGTGTCATGTATTCCTGCAATTATAATTCTGCATTATTTTGCATGTTTAGGAGTGGGTATGAAAAAATTGTATCTGGAAAGAAGAAAAGACCTGTCTTAAAATGATTCATTTATTCTATTTTCTTTGGTATTCGAGAAACAAACATATATACAACAACAGCAACATCCTTTGTTGTCAAATGTGCAGATTTAGATTCCATAGGGCAGACTACGCCACAGACAAGAGCAGCAGAGAACATCAAAATAGACTGCATCTGTGACTGTGATAAAGTAACACACTTTGTTCATTATAAAATGTCTTTTTTCTTTAATATATGGTAGTGTAGTAATAAATGAAATATAAACTAAGGAGAATGTTAATAGGGAGCGCTTAACCTTCTTGTCAGTTTTACGCCGCTTTTAGCAATATACTAGCAATATATCGGCGGGGGACACCAGTAATTGGCTTTGTACCATGTGGGGAACCCGGGTCTTCGGTCTGACCAGCGAACGTGTTAACCACCAGGCTACCCTACCACCCCAAACCTTCATGTGAATGTTCGCATGTCCAACTCTCCCTGCAGCCTGTTTCCAAGCACTGACACAGGAAGGAAGCAAACAGAATCAGCAGTCAGTAGGTTCTGACTTAGAAAAGCCTTTTATAATAGTTTCGGGTCTGCGTCCAAATGATGAGAAATACAAAATGTTACCCAGTACGTGTGTACGCAGCTGCCCAGTCACAGACATACTGCATGGGACAATTTCCGAACACTTTTGCATCTTTGCATTGTACGTTGTGTTCATGTACTTCTGTTATTCATGGTTGATTTCTGGACATTCAGTGTAAGATTCATGTCATTTTCTGGACATTAGCGTTTGCAGAAACCGGGTTTCTCTTGACAGATACGCAACGACTAAGAACGGTTTCTGCAAATAATACCCTGAAGAAATCTGATAGCTGACAATGAGTTTTAACAATGCCAGTGATTGTATGCTACTGTGAGTTGTTTGTTCATTTGGGAATAAGCTACGACTACGTACTGCTCTAAGAACGATATTTTAAAGTGTCATTTGCAGAAACCCGAAGTTTGCAAAATGGGAGACCTCGGACTACTGCATATGTAAATTTAAATAACACAACCTTGAACACAATTTTGGATGACGTCACAAACAAGACAAGGAAACGTCATTGACGTTGTATAACAACAGAACATATAAATGTCGTTATTGTTGAAATGCGGGCATCTATCAAGAGATAGCGGTCTGCAGATATCTGATAATTCTCCCCATGTTAACTATAATAATGAATGGAAATCGGAAAACAGGTGCCATTTGTCCCCCGACGGTAACATTTGCTTGTGATTCTCTGTTGCAGTTCCTGTTTGTACAATAATTGAACTTCCGATCAACGGAATCAACAGAAACAAGCTATTCTGGGACAACCCGGAAGGCATCCCAATCAACAGTGTAACTCTGGTTAATGAAACAGAGTTTGGCAGCTGTATCGAAGATTCAACCTTTGGCGTTGATGGGGGAGGCCTTTTCACGTTTCGATGTGCAGGTTTCTTTGAAGTATGTTAGTGTTCTACCTTACCGAGCACGACAATATAAGCTGAGGCACATGTTTGTAGGAGACACCTGTATCAAATCCTCTTGAAATAAATATGACGCAACGTGGTTTTGTGTTATTTTGAAATGTATCTTCGTGCAACAGCAAGAGAGAGAGGGCATTTGTCTTGGAGAGTGAGTTGGATGCGTCCTGTGATGATTTTACAACTTTTACGGCGGTCTATCAGCGCGTATGTCCTGATCCAGCGGTTTCCATCACAAGCATGCAAGGACACCAGAAATGGGCTTCACACATTGTGCCCATGTGGGGAATCGAACCCGGGTCTTTGGTGTGACGAGCGAACGCCTTAACCACTAGGCTAGTAGTAGTAGTCGTAGTCGTAGTAGTAATAATAGTAGTAGTAGTAGTAGTAGTAGTAGTAGTAGTAGTAGTAGTAGTAGTAGTAGTAGTAGTAGTAGTCGTGAGTGCGTTTTGTTTTGTTCTTGTCTATAAATACTAGTGGTGGTCCGATTAATTGAAATAATCGAAGATTGGCCGCAGTGCCTAACGGCCAAGCAATCGATTGTGTTTTCTCATAATCGAACACAACCAATTTTGGAACACTTGTTTGCATCAAATATTTTAGACAAGGTTGGTTTTGTCTGTGTCATTAAATTTACATTTCATAAGCACTACAACCTCGTTCCAAGTCATGATTGAATTAATCTTAAAGAATCCAGGAAATCTGTGTTCCTAACATACTAATCATCCTTTAAATATGCGAAATTTGCCAATGGATTTTGTGCAATTTGCAAAATCCCAAATTACTACTTGTTGTTTCGTAATATTTTGTGTGCGCATTAACAAAGATAACAGGAACATTTGATAAATGACGCTAACCAATTATTTTCGATGATTGATCTGTTGTAATGAACCAATCATCAAATATGAGATTTTTACCAATTCAAACACTAATAAATACAAGCGACTAAACCCATACCATGACAAATCTGGGCCGAAAGCAGAGTCAGTTACACGATTCCGACTCCATCACGACATTGTGTTAATGAATCAATATTCAACAGACTGATGAAAGCAGGTGTTCGCAAAGTCGGGGCTTACATCCTGAAATGTATGTGCGCGTGTGTGAGAGAGAGAGAAGCAGAGAGAGACAGAGGACAAGAGAGAAAAGAGAGAGTGCATCTGTTCTGAGCAAGTTGAGTGCGTTCTGTCATATTTTTACAGCATAGTTTTACGGCGGTCAATCAGTTCGTATGTCCTTGCCCAGGGGCCTTATCCATCACGAACACACGCTCTGTCAATCGTTTGCCTGAGTAAACTGGGAGAGAAAATCTGATTCACGTCAAATTGGGAAATTGCATCAGTCAAAAGAGAGAACGAGGGCGGTAACGTTTACAGTTGTCATGACGTCTTCGTGCTCTACGTATTCGGACACACTGAGTTCTTTGAGGAGGCATTTTAGAAGTTGTGAAGATGAAGGAAAACTAAGTTCTATGGACAGTCAACTTCTTTTACAGCAATGAGTGCGACGTTTCGGTGTACGTACTAACAAGCAAGTGCGCATCATCACTTGCTTTTCAAGAAACGGTGTTAGTACCTACACCGAAACGTCGCTCTTCATTGCAATAAAGAAGATTGACTATCCATAGAACTTAGTTTTTCTTCGGGTACACTGACAGAAATATTGAAACATGCTTCTTGTGGTTCTGTTACGGGCGGAGTGGCCTTTAAAATATATAGGTAATGAATATATCGAGACTACTCTTTATGTTATGAGAGTTAAAATGATTATTTCTCCTGCACAAAGATGGGAAATTAGATCTTTTAATCTCTGAGAATAAAAAATCTTGATCTTTTCATGGACAGTTATGAAATATGAAATATTAATGTTCAAAATGTAACTAAATTTACGCAATAATGCCGCGAAAATAGGTATCGTGATACGTATCGAATCGTGACATGGTATCATGATACGTATCGATTCATGAAACTTCTGTATCGTGACATCCCTATTTAGAAGCTTTAAAGGCAATATGTCGTTTATGCAAATTGAGTGGCAAGCCCTCCCGGCAGGGAGGACATGCTTTCTGTTTTCATTGACACCTGGTGTCATTACTGTCAGTAAGGGATCCACACTACAACATTATCAACAAATCTTGATGAAGATGATGATGCCTTTTTGCCATCCTAATGGTTGGTAAGAAGAAATGCATATCCAGCAGTGAATGGATACCCTGTTGAATGTCATTGTAATGTGTTAACCCTCTAGAGTCTCACGGGCAGCCTAAAAATGTGTTGTTCCCAGGGAGACAGGGTAAATCATACTCTACCGCTTCGTGAAGACATTGTGTATGGAGGTATGCGATTCACAGGCGCAGTTATATTGTTAGTATTAGTATTTGTATTCTTGAATATTAACCTGAATTCCTATTTTATTTCCATTGTGTATTCTGCTCAATGCATTTTGTGTTACCATGCTTGTAAACTTGAACTTTTAAACCTGACACTATTTTTAGGATTATTATTCGTGCTGAAGTGCTCAGGTGAAACTTAAATCATGGCTGGTTTAGTATAAAATGGAATGATATTCTCCAGACCGTTGTGGAACTTGCTGACGAAAACACTTCATCATGTCTTGCTGCAAAGTCACTGTGATCGTCTTGGTTCTCTTAGGTGGGTACATATTTTATGTTATAGGTATATACACAACACTGACTTTGTCTATGCTGTATGTCGTTAGAGTGTTCTTGGGTACAGGGCGGTGGGGGTAGCCCAAGGGTTAAAGCGTTCGCTCGTCACGTCGATGATCGGGTTCGATTCCCACATGGGTACTATGTGTGAAGCCCTTTTGTGGTGTTCCCCACCGTGATATTGCTGGAATATTCCTAAAAGCGGCGTAAAACCCAAGTCACTCGCTCGCTCTTAAGGTACAGATGTGATCTTACACATGATATGAATTACTTTGTTTCACTTTAAATTCAGATCTTTAAAGCAATGATGTCGAAGTTAAACGATATAAAAGAAAAACAGCATTTAAAATGCTTCTATATACCCACACATATATACAGGACCATCTTGAAAGCGATACGTGTCACTGTGGTATTTATGACATGAAAACCGTTTCAGTTTCTACAAGAAATAAGACTTGTACTATTCTTTGGTAATTAACAATATAATGCTTTAACTTTCAGGAATGACGGCGTCTAATGGACAAGGGTAAGTAAGACCCTAAATTCACAAAGTGAAAGATTGACTTTTTCCCTTGATGATTGTCTTTCATATCTACATGGCAGAATTGCATATTGACCTCGGGAGTTCATACTTGTGTCCCTTAAGCTTGTCTTTAACCAGTTGTAAAGGGTTTAGATCTCAGACACGCCATGGTATTTTTATACGGTTGCGGTTAAGCGTTTTCAGCACCAAACCAACGTCCGTGGGTTGCTTTCAGAGCTACATTACGTCAGGTACCCTTCCAAAAGTATACTGACACGTAAAACCATCGTACTTGTCTATTCCTAAATTATTCGTAACGTTTACAATATGCGGGTATCCCCGACAGTGTTGTTGTTTATAGAGTACTCTCTACATAGAATGAACATCTTCACTTCCTAGATACCAGCTCTAGTTCGACCTCCAGCGAGTCCACTGAGACACGTAAGTACAATAATGATGTGTATGTGTTTTACCCCACATTTTGGCATCTTACGGGTGTCGGGTGCCGGGTTTGACGTTTTAATAACCAGGCTACACCAACATCATGATAGTCGTCTAGATGTTGTCCACATAACAACCAGGGTTAGGAAATAGCAAGTGTATTGTGTATAGCCTTCAATGTTTCTTGGTATGTTCTTCGCCCTTCAAGTCTAGACCAATAACATGACGTCCGAACAGACAAGGTTCTTATCGAACAACCCTTACGTTCCAACATGTAAAAATTAAGGCCACGGTGTTATTCTAAAACAAATGAGTGTGTGCTGCAAGATGTTAATAGGACCAGATCTAGACGTCCGACTATTTAAAAATGAATTATTCACTGTTTCCCGTCGTGTCCAGATGTATCTGCCTTTATCAAACCAATATTCGGCTTGACTAAATGTAAAGCACACCAATGGAATGTTATGTTTTAAAAGTTAGTATTTATCAGAACTGTTTATTTATCATTTATTTAATTTCACATTTGCTCAAGAATTGAGTTCAGTAAAGCATGGAAGCATCTTACGACACATGATTTCATAGCACTGCGGAAAGACGTCATGTCCCTCAGTGAGTTCATGTATAAAAGAATGGTACACAAAGCTGAGGCAGCTTATTTAGTGTTTCAAGTAGCCACCGTGATGTAAAGTTTGTCAGACGGTGGGTGGGTCGGTGTAAAATGAACATATAACAGTAAAAAGTGTTCCTATCTTCATCATAAAAGAAGTTGGTGAAAGGCATTTAGAAGTTGAAGTTGAACATAAATACATGACACGTTTTATGGATATTTCCTTTTCAACACGACGTTCACCAGATGAAGGCGCAAGAATTAGCTCTGAAACGTCGTGATAAAGAATAAATAGAAGTTGTTATCCATAAAACGTGTCATGTATTCCTGCAATTATAATTCTGCATTATTTTGCATGTTTAGGAGTGGGTATGAAAAAATTGTATCTGGAAAGAAGAAAAGACCTGTCTTAAAATGATTCATTTATTCTATTTTCTTTGGTATTCGAGAAACAAACATATATACAACAACAGCAACATCCTTTGTTGTCAAATGTGCAGATTTAGATTCCATAGGGCAGACTACGCCACAGACAAGAGCAGCAGAGAACATCAAAATAGACTGCATCTGTGACTGTGATAAAGTAACACACTTTGTTCATTATAAAATGTCTTTTTTCTTTAATATATGGTAGTGTAGTAATAAATGAAATATAAACTAAGGAGAATGTTAATAGGAGCGCTTAACCTTCTTGTCAGTTTTACGCCGCTTTTAGCAATATACTAGCAATATATCGGCGGGGGACACCAGTAATTGGCTTTGTACCATGTGGGGAACCCGGGTCTTCGGTCTGACCAGCGAACGTGTTAACCACCAGGCTACCCTACCACCCCAAACCTTCATGTGAATGTTCGCATGTCCAACTCTCCCTGCAGCCTGTTTCCAAGCACTGACACAGGAAGGAAGCAAACAGAATCAGCAGTCAGTAGGTTCTGACTTAGAAAAGCCTTTTATAATAGTTTCGGGTCTGCGTCCAAATGATGAGAAATACAAAATGTTACCCAGTACGTGTGTACGCAGCTGCCCAGTCACAGACATACTGCATGGGACAATTTCCGAACACTTTTGCATCTTTGCATTGTACGTTGTGTTCATGTACTTCTGTTATTCATGGTTGATTTCTGGACATTCAGTGTAAGATTCATGTCATTTTTCTGGACATTAGCGTTTGCAGAAACCGGGTTTCTCTTGACAGATACGCAACGACTAAGAACGGTTTCTGCAAATAATACCCTGAAGAAATCTGATAGCTGACAATGAGTTTTTAACAATGCCAGTGATTGTATGCTACTGTGAGTTGTTTGTTCATTTGGGAATAAGCTACGACTACGTACTGCTCTAAGAACGATATTTTAAAGTGTCATTTGCAGAAACCCGAAGTTTGCAAAATGGGAGACCTCGGACTACTGCATATGTAAATTTAAATAACACAACCTTGAACACAATTTTGGATGACGTCACAAACAAGACAAGGAACGTCATTGACGTTGTATAACAACAGAACATATAAATGTCGTTATTGTTGAAATGCGGGCATCTATCAAGAGATAGCGGTCTGCAGATATCTGATAATTCTCCCCATGTTAACTATAATAATGAATGGAAATCGGAAAACAGGTGCCATTTGTCCCCCGACGGTAACATTTGCTTGTGATTCTCTGTTGCAGTTCCTGTTTGTACAATAATTGAACTTCCGATCAACGGAATCAACAGAAACAAGCTATTCTGGGACAACCCGGAAGGCATCCCAATCAACAGTGTAACTCTGGTTAATGAAACAGAGTTTGGCAGCTGTATCGAAGATTCAACCTTTGGCGTTGATGGGGGAGGCCTTTTCACGTTTCGATGTGCAGGTTTCTTTGAAGTATGTTAGTGTTCTACCTTACCGAGCACGACAATATAAGCTGAGGCACATGTTTGTAGGAGACACCTGTATCAAATCCTCTTGAAATAAATATGACGCAACGTGGTTTTGTGTTATTTTGAAATGTATCTTCGTGCAACAGCAAGAGAGAGAGGGGGCATTTGTCTTGAGTGAGTTGGATGCGTCCTGTGATGATTTTACAACTTTTTACGGCGGTCTATCAGCGCGTATGTCCTGATCCAGCGGTTTCCATCACAAGCATGCAAGGACACCAGAAATGGGCTTCACACATTGTGCCCATGTGGGGAATCGAACCCGGGTCTTTGGTGTGACGAGCGAACGCCTTAACCACTAGGCTAGTAGTAGTAGTCGTAGTCGTAGTAGTAGTAATAGTAGTAGTAGTAGTAGTAGTAGTAGTAGTAGTAGTAGTAGTAGTAGTAGTAGTAGTAGTAGTAGTAGTAGTCGTGAGTGCGTTTGTTTTTTGTTCTTGTCTATAAATACTAGTGGTGGTCCGATTAATTGAAATAATCGAAGATTGGCCGCAGTGCCTAACGGCCAAGCAATCGATTGTGTTTTCTCATAATCGAACACAACCAATTTTGGAACACTTGTTTGCATCAATATTTTAGACAAGGTTGGTTTTGTCTGTGTCATTAAATTTACATTTCATAAGCACTACAACCTCGTTCCAAGTCATGATTGAATTAATCTTAAAGAATCCAGGAAATCTGTGTTCCTAACATACTAATCATCCTTTAAATATGCGAAATTTGCCAATGGATTTTGTGCAATTTGCAAAAATCCCAAATTACTACTTGTTGTTTCGTAATATTTTGTGTGCGCATTAACAAAGATAACAGGAACATTTGATAAATGACGCTAACCAATTATTTTCGATGATTGATCTGTTGTAATGAACCAATCATCAAATATGAGATTTTTACCAATTCCAAACACTAATAAATACAAGCGACTAAACCCATACCATGACAAATCTGGGCCGAAAGCAGAGTCAGTTACACGATTCCGACTCCATCACGACATTGTGTTAATGAATCAATATTCAACAGACTGATGAAAGCAGGTGTTCGCAAAGTCGGGGCTTACATCTGAAATGTATGTGTGCGCGTGTGTGAGAGAGAGAGAAGCAGAGAGAGACAGAGGACAAGAGAGAAAGAGAGAGAGTGCATCTGTTCTGAGCAAGTTGAGTGCGTTCTGTCATATTTTTACAGCATAGTTTTACGGCGGTCAATCAGTTCGTATGTCCTTGCCCAGGGGCCTTATCCATCACGAACACACGCTCTGTCAATCGTTTGCCTGAGTAAACAGGAGAGAAAATCTGATTCACGTCAAATTGGGAAATTGCATCAGTCAAGAGAGAACGAGGGCGGTAACGTTTACAGTTGTCATGACGTCTTCGTGCTCTACGTATTCGGACACACTGAGTTCTTTGAGAGGCATTTTAGAAGTTGTGAAGATGAAGGAAAACTAAGTTCTATGGACAGTCAACTTCTTTACAGCAATGAGTGCGACGTTTCGGTGTACGTACTAACAAGCAAGTGCGCACATCACTTGCTTGAAAACGGTGTTAGTACCTACACCGAAACGTCGCTCTCATTGCAATAAAGAAGTTGACTATCCATAGAACTTAGTTTTTCTTCGGGTACACTGACAGAAATATTGAAACATGCTTCTTGTGGTTCTGTTACGGGCGGAGTGGCCTTAAAATATAGGTAATGAATATATCGAGACTACTCTTTATCTATGTTAGACGCGCACACATATATATGCTACAGTCAGTCTGTAAAACCAGTTATTTGGTAGCAAGAGATGGGGGACCAAGAATTGCAAATGCTTTAAGAACAATCTTCTGTGCAACAGCCAGTGTCATACAAGTCTCATTTGTCAAAACAAGTAATGTATATGATATGCAAAACTCTGTGTTGAAACTGGATAAATATTTATTAAAGTGTTCACTTCATTTTTGTGTGTTTCTCTTTTTAGCTTAAATGATTTAGTCATTTGGTACATACACACACTCACACATGCGCGCACACACACATATGTACACACACACACACACACGCACACACACATATATATATATATATATATATATATATATATATATATATATATAGATAGATATAGATATATATATACAAACAATAATCCCTGAAAGAACCAACAATATTGCGTCGGTCAGCCAACAACCTCGTTATGAAAAAAACACGAGAAAGAGAGAGAGTAAGAGACAGAGAGAGAGAGAGAGAGAGAGAGAGAGAGAGAGAGAGAGAGAGAGAGAGAGAGAGAGAGAGAGAGAGAGAGAGAGACAGAGAGACAGAGACAGAGACAGAGAGAGAGAGAGACAGAGACAGACAGAGAGAGAGAGAGAGAGAGAAACAGAGGGCAAGAGAGAAAGAGAGAGTGCATTTGTCTTGAGTGAGTTGAGTGCGTCCTGTCATATGTTTACAACTTTTTTACGGCGGTCTGTCACTGCGTATGTCCTGATCCAGCGGTTTCCATCACGAACACATTCAGTTTTTTAACTGATGGGGTAAAGGGGGTGAGGGTGTCAATTGTCCTGGGTGAGTTTGGTGCGTCCTGCCAAACATATCTATTACAGCTATTTTATGTGCAAAACTCGGCGACCTTTAGTTAGGCGATAAGTATGCGAGATAAACGTGTGGTAGTAGTAGTAGTAGCAGTACTACTACTATTACTACTACTAGTAGAGAGCATCACCACTTGCACTCTCTTATGACCATAGTTGCTTGTACAGTAATTTGTAGTACTACTACTATTACTACTACTACTACTCGTAGTAGTAGTAGTAGTCATGTACTTGTAATGAGTGCGTTTTTTTGTTCTTTGATAAACTTGTCGATAAATACAAGCGACAAAACCCATACCATGACAAATTACTGTACAAACAACTATGATCATAAGGAAGTGCAAGTGGTGATGCACTCTCAAAACATTCATTATTATATCAACACTGATTAACTCCGATACATCTCCACAATGTAAAAGAGTGCCAGTTTCAACACAAAAATATATCACATTGTTCTCACAAGTTCATCAAAAACACTCATGACATACACCAATTGTGCATGAGTGCGTCTTTGTTCTTTGATAAACTGGCTATAAATACAAGCGACTAAACTCATACCATGACAAATCTGGGCCGAAAGCAGAGTCAGTTACACGATTAATTTGGCATCTTTACAGAAAGTGTGAGCGAAGAAAATACAGCCTGATATCTGAACGACAAAAGTGTATATGAATTGGGTTTATGTGCTAATGCATAACGTTAGACGCTCAACATTAAAAATGACTCGCAATTAGTGTCAAAAATGGATTTTCTTCTATGACGTCAACTGACGACAGAAATGTCATACACATATAAAAGATAAGGGGGCATAACTGAGTTATGCTTAACACCAGGTCAATGTTACTCAGATCACTTGGAGAAAAGTTGTTGTGGATACTTACGCTATATTTTCGTTATGTTGTGTTCACGGTGAACCAACCTATTCCATTACAATGTTCCCCAATGTGAGCGGATACGTTTTGGTAGTTTCACAATTTATAAGAAAAGATGGCAATGTACTACTTGAGAAAGCAGAATAGCGATTTGGATGGCCCTATCCGATATGTAAGTTAGATCTTAGATTCCCATATTCTCCTGTTTGTGTAGATGTATATTGACTAATTTTGCATCATTATTAACGGAGTACTAGCCATATCTTCAAATGTACTGAAATTACTGATAATAATACAACATTTGAGTTGACGTCATGGCTTGTTTTATGCATTTTGCGACGTCGGAAAAAGACGACATTGGTTTGCTGATTAGTATATATCTTACCTAAATTCCATTAATTGTATGAAAGGTCTCGGTTTGTATGTCTGAATTTAACACTCTTTAGACCAAACATAAAATGAATGATTTTACCAATTAAATAGTGTCCTGAATATATCAACAATTAGACGGTTTGACTGCGTATCCTATTGTGAGCAACACGCGCACCTGTTTGGCATCAATTTAACGTAAATGAAAAATAATATTTCACAACAACCAAATATTTTCCAGTTATGGCTACGTGTGCCAATTTCTTATGTAAATATTATTCAAACAATCAAAAACTTTCAAAGAATAAAAAAAGCCTACCCTATATCCAGGTATAATATGGTATTGAACAAGGCTAAATGTATATACTGAAAATAGTTTGATGAAAAAATATCTGAACGATACGCAAAGTATACATCATAATACTGAAAGTGTAATCGGAAGGATAGGGCGATTGTGTTTACACTTGTTCAACCGACCTTCACCTCAAAGAAATTGTGTAACATGTACAACAATGTTGACGTATGACATCACTACCACCGACCGATTACTTATAAAATGGCGGCCACGCTGACAAGGGTACACAGGATTTTGCGAGGACCCTTCCCTTGATTCAGGGATCGTTTGTACATAAATATGAGATGTAAGTAATCAGAATGATTCTGACTATAGGTGTATTGTTATATGTTTTATCGTTTTCATTGTAAGTAAGAGAAGAAGCCAGAAATGCTGATAAAAACCTTTGTCGTTCTGCGTCAGTCATGGCGTCACGCTGCACGGACACTTCGACAATTTCTTATGAAATATCAAATGATTGCATTGCTTCTTTTTTTAATTTCCCATTTCTTGCTACGATACTCTTTCCATGCATATTCTAAAGCTATTGAGCCATTGCAAGCAATGAATAGACGGCTGCATGTCGGAAAGTTTCAGAAAATGCTACGTAGTATAAAATCGGAATTTTTCTTTCTTTACAAGCGCAGCCTTTCGAGCACAGCGTTCGTTTGGACTTTTCACACTCAATATCTTTCGTTTCATTTTATCCAGACAGTTGATATTGGTGACAAAGACCATTAGTAATTTGATTCTAAAATGTATGGGGAATTCAGTGATGCATTTGTCGCAGGTAAATGTGATATACACGTGATGTAATTGGCGTCTCATTACCGTCCTCCGCGAAACTTGATTTTGTAAACACTATCCAATATGACGGAAAGCGCACTTCGGCGTTCGTGTTTACAAGTGTATTTTCAGAATTATCATTAGTGATTTCATGAAAACCTGATATCAGTGATCATTAATATGCTTTTTTTTTGAAATTCAATACATCTGAGTAGTAATTATCCGATTTTGAACATTTGAAAACATACACCAAATAACGCTGTGAATCGTGATTTCGTAATGTGTCAAATATGGCGACATTTATGGTGAAGCCCATTTTGAAAGTCCATGTTATTTCTCCATCAGGATCCATCGGTAAAGTTGGGTTTTCTCGGTTTTCTTTGGCTTTCCATGATTACGGCTGCAAGGGATGTACCGCGAAGTTGTTTCGCGCCTTTTTACCGGTGGTTTAAAAACGTTCGAAAATCTAAAAATAGCACACCGCACCTTGACGTAAATCCGTTAAGCCGGGCGTAGTAACGCCTAGGCTTAACCGACGTTGTGCATGACGTGTAAGAGGAGGGCGCTGCTAAGCCCGACGTAGTGTGTTACGCCTGACGTTAGCTACGCCCGACATGTGCCTACGGCCACTGGTGTCATTACTGTCAGTAAGGGATCCACACTACAACATTATCAACAAATCTTGATGAAGATGATGATGCCTTTTTGCCATCCTAATGGTTGGTAAGAAGAAATGCATATCCCGGTTGAATGTCATTGTAATGTGTTAACCCTCTAGAGTCTCACAGGCAGCCTAAAAATGTGTTGTTCCCAGGGAGACAGGGTAAATCATACTTTAACGCATCGTGAAGACATTGTGTATGGAGGTATGCGATTCACAGGCGCAGTTATATTGTTCGTATTAGTATTTGTATTCTTGAATATTAACCTGAATTCCTATTTTATTTCCATTGTGTATTCCGCTCAATGCATTTTGTGTTACCATGCTTGTAAACTTGAACTTTTAAACCTGACACTATTTTTAGGATTATTATTCGTGCTGAAGTGCTCAGGTGAAACTGAAATCATGGCTGGTTTAGTATAAAATGGAATGATATTCTCCAGACCGTTGTGGAACTTGCTGACGAAAACACTTCATCATGTCTTGCTGCATAGTCACTGTGATCGTCTTGGTTCTCTTAGGTGGGTACACATTTTATGTTATAGGTATATATACAACACTGACTTTGTCTATGCTGTATGTCGTTAGAGTGTTCTTGGGTACAGGGGCCCAATGGTTAAAGCGTTCGCTCGTCACGTCGATGACCCGGGTTCGATTCCCCACATGGGTACTATGTGTGAAGTCCTTTTGTGGTGTTCCCCACCGTGATATTGCTGGAATATTGCTAAAAGCGGCGTAAAACCCAAGTCACTCGCTCGCTCTTGGGTACAAGATGTGATCTTACACATGATATGAATTTACTTTGTTTCACTTTAAATTCAGATCTTTAAAGCAATGATGTCGAAGTTAAACGATAGAAAAGAAAAACAGCATTTTAAATGCTTCTATATACCCACACATATATACAGGACCATCTTGAAAGCGATACATGTCACTGTGGTATTTATGACTTTGAAAACCGTTTCAGTTTCTACAAGAAATAAGACTTGTACTATTCTTTGGTAATTGACAATATAATGCTTTAACTTTCAGGCATGACGGCGTCTAATGGACAAGGTAAGCAAGACCCTAAATTCACAAAGTGAAAGATTGACTTTTTCCCTTGATGATTGTCTTTCATATCTACATGGCAGAGTTGCATACTTGTGTCCCTTAAGCTTGTCTTTAACCAGTTGTAAAGGGTTTAGATCTCAGATACGCCATGGTATTTTTATACGGTTGCGGTTAAGCGTTTTCAGCACCAAACCAACGTCCGTGGGTTGCTTTCAGAGCTACATTAGGTCAGGTAGCTTTCCAAAAGTATACCGACACGTAAAACCATCGTACTTGTCTATTCCTAAATTATTCGTAACGTTTACAATATGCGGGTATCCCCGACAGTGTTGTTGTTTATAGAGTACTCTCTACATAGAATGAACATCTTCACTTTCTAGATACCAGCTCTAGTTCGACCTCCAGCGAGTCCACTGAGACAGGTAAGTACAATAATGATGTGTATGTGTTTTACCCCACATTTTGGCATCTTACGGGTGTCGGGTGCCGGGTTTGACGTTTTAATAACCAGGCTACACCAACATCATGATAGTCGTCTAGATGTTGTCCACATAACAACCAGGGTTAGGAAATAGCAAGTGTATTGTGTATAGCCTTCAATGTTTCTTGGTATGTTCTTCGCCCTTCAAGTCTAGACCAATAACATGACGTCCGAACAGACAAGGTTCTCATCGAACAACCCTTACGTTCCAACATGTAAAAATTAAGGCCATGGTGTTATTCTAAAACAAATGAGTGTGTGCTGCAAGATGTTAATAGGACCAGATCTAGACGTCCGACTATTTAAAAATGAATTATTCACTGTTTCCCGTCGTGTCCAGATGTATCTGCCTTTATCAAACCAACATTCGGCTTGACTAAATGTTAAGCACACCAATGGAATGTTATGTTTTAAAAGTTAGTATTTATCAGAACTGTTTATTTATCATTTATTTAATTTCACATTTGCTAAAGAATTGAGTTCAGTAAAGCATGGAAGCATCTTACGACACATGATTTCATAGCACTGCGGAAAGACGTCATGTCCCTCAGTGAGTTCATGTATAAAAGAATGGTACGCAATGCTGAGGCAGCTTATTTAGTGTTTCAAGTAGCCACCGTGATGTAAAGTTTGTCAGACGGTGGGTGGGTAGGTGTAAAATGAACATATAACAGTAACAAGTGTTCCTATCTTCATCATAAAAGAAGTTGGTGAAAGGCATTTAGAAGTTGAAGTTGAACATGAATACATGACACGTTTTATGGATATTTCCTTTTCAACACGACGTTCACCAGATGGAGGCGCAAGAATTAGTTCTGAAACGTCGTGATAAAGAATAAATAGAAGATGTTATCCATTAAACGTGTCATGTATTCCTGCAACTATAATTCTGCATTATTTTGCATGTTCAGGAGTGGGTATGAAAAAATTGTATCTGGAAAAGAAGAAAACACCTGTCTTAAATTGATTCATTTATTCTATTTTCTTTGGTATTCGAGAAACAAACATATATACAACAACATCAACATCATTTGTTGTCAAATGTGCAGATTTAGATTCCATAGGGCAGACTACGCCACACACAAGAGCAGCAGAGAACATCAAAATAGACTGCATCTGTGACTGTGATAAAGTAACACACTTCGTTCATTATAAAATGTCTTTTTTCTTTAATATATGGTAGTGTAGTAATAAATGAAATATAAACTAAGGAGAATGTTAATAGGTAGCGTTTAACCTTCTTGTCAGTTTTACGCCGCTTTTAGCAATATTCTAGCAATATCACGGCGGGGGACACCAGTAATTGGCTTTGTACCATGTGGGGAACCCGGGTCTTCGGTCTGACGGTTAACGTCTTAACCACCAGGCTACCCTACCACCCCTAAACCTTCATGTGAATGTTCGCATGTCCAACTCTCCCTGCAGCCTGTTTCCAAGCACTGACACAGGAAGGAAGCAAACAGAATCAGCAATCAGTAGGTTCTGACTTAGAAAAGCCTTTTATAATAGTTTCGGGTCTGCGTCCAAATGATGAGAAATACAAAATGTTACCCAGTACGTGTGTACGCAGCTGCCCAGTCACAGACATACTGCATGGGACAATTCCCGAACACTTTTGCATCTTTGCATTGTACGTTGTGTTCACGTACTTCTGTTATTCATGGTTGATTTCTGGACATTCAGTATAAGATTCATGTAATTTTTCTGGACATTAGCGTTTGCAGAAACCGGGTTTCTGTTGACAGATACGCAACGACTAAGAACGGTTTCTGCAAATAATACCCTGAAGAAATCTGATAGCTGACAATGAGTTTTTAACAATGCCAGTGATTGTATGCTACTGTGAGTTGTTTGTTCATTTGGGAATAAGCTACGACTACGTACTGCTCTAAGAACGATATTTTAAAGTGTCATTTGCAGAAACCCGAAGTTTGCAAAATGGGAGACCTCGGACTACTGCATATGTAAATTTAAACAACACAACATTGAACACAATTTTGGATGACGTCACAAACAAGACAAGGGACGTCATTGACGTTGTATAACAACAGAACATATAGATGTCGTTATTGTTGAAATGCGGGCATCTATCAAGAGAAAGCGGTCTGCAGATATCTGATAATTCTCCCCATGTTAACTATAATAATGAATGGAAATCGGAAAACAGGTGCCATTTGTCCCCCGATGGTAACATTTGCTTGTGATTCTCTGTTGCAGCTCCGGTTTGTACAATAATTGAACTTCCGATCAACGGAATCAACAGAAACAAGCTATTCTGGGACAACCCGGAAGGCATCCCAATCAACAGTGTAACTCTGGTTAATGAAACAGAGTTTGGCAGCTGTATCGAAGATTCAACCTTTGGCGTTGATGGGGGAGGCCTTTTCACGTTTCGATGTGCAGGTTTCTTTGAAGTATGTTAGTGTTCTACCTTACCGAGCACGACAATATAAGCTGAGGCACATGTTTGTAGGAGACACCTGTATCAAATCCTCTTGAAATAAATATGACGCAACGTGGTTTTGTGTTATTTTGAAATGTATCTTCGTGCAACAGCAAGAGAGAGAGGGGGCATTTGTCTTGGGTGAGTTGGATGCGTCCTGTGATGATTTTACAACTTTTTACGGCGGTCTATCAGCGCGTATGTCCTGATCCAGCGGTTTCCATCACAAGCATGCAAGACACCAGAAATGGGCTTCACACATTGTGCCCATGTGGGGAATCGAACCCGGGTCTTTGGTGTGACGAGCGAACGCCTTAACCACTAGGCTAGTAGTAGTAGTCGTAGTCGTAGTCGTAGTAGTAGTAGTAATAGTAGTAGTAGTAGTAGTAGTAGTAGTAGTAGTAGTAGTAGCAGCAGTCGTCATGAGTGCGTTTGTTTTTTGTTCTTGTCTATAAATACTAGTGGTGGTCCGATTAATTGAAATAATCGAAGATTGGTGGCAGTGCCTAACGGCCAAGCAATCGATTGTGTTTTCTCATAATCGAACACAACCAATTTTGGAACACTTGTTTGCATCAATATTTTACACAAGGTTGGTTTTGTCTGTGTCATTAAATTTACATTTCATAAGCACTACAAGCTCGTTCCAAGTCATGATTGAATTAACCTTAAAGAATCCAGGAAATCTGTGTTCCTAACACACTAATCATCCTTTAAATATGCGAAATGTGCCAATGGATTTTGTGCAATTTGCAAAAATCCCAAATTACTACATGTTCTTTCGTAATTTTTTGTGTGTGCATTAACAAAGATAAGAGGAACATTTGATAAATGACGCTAACCAATTATTTTCGATGATTGATCTGTTGTAATGAACCAATCATCAAATATGAGATTTTAACCAATTCCAAACACTAATAAATACAAGCGACTAAACCCATACCATGACAAATCTGGGCCGAAAGCAGAGTCAGTTACACGATTCCGACTCCATCACGACATTGTGTTAATGAATCAATATTCAACAGACTGATGAAAGCAGGTGTTCGCAAAGTCGGGCTTACACCTGAAATGTATGTGTGCGCGTGTGTGAGAGAGAGAGAAGCCGAGAGAGACAGAGGACAAGAGAGAAAGAGAGAGAGTGCATTTGTCCTGAGCAAGTTGAGTGCGTTCTGTCATATTTTTACAGCATCTTTTTACGGCGGTCAATCAGTTCGTATGTCCTTGCCCAGGGGCCTTATCAATCACGAACACACGCTCTGTCAATCGTTTACCTGAGTAAACAGGAGAGAAAATATGATACACGTCAAATTGGGAAATTGCATCAGTCAAGAAAGAACGAGGGCGGTAACGTTTACAGTTGTCATGACGTCTTCGTGCTCTCACCTATTCGGACACACTGAGTTCTTTGAGAGGCATTTTAGAAGTTGTGAAGATGAAGGAAAACTAAGTTCTATGGACAGTCAACTTCTTTACAGCAGTGAGTGCGACGTTTCGGTGTAAGTACTAACAAGCAAGTGCGCACATCACTTGCTTGAAAACGGTGTTAGTACCTACACCGAAACATCGCACTCATTGCAATAAAGAAGTTGACTATCCATAGAACTTAGTTTTTCTTCGGGTACACTGACAGAAATATTGAAACATGCTTCTTGTGTTCTGTTACGGGCGGAGTGGCCTTAAAATATAGGTAATGAATATATCGAGACTACTCTTTATCTTTGTTAGACGCGCACACATATATATGCTACAGTCAGTCTGTAAAATCAGTTATTTGGTAGCAAGAGATGGGGGACCAAGAATTGCAAATGCTTTAAGAACAATCTTCTGTGCAACAGCCGGTGTCATACAAGTCTCATTTGTCCAAACAAGTAATGTATATGATATGCAAAACTCTATGTTGAAACTGGATAAATATTTATTAAAGTGTTCACTTCATTTTTGTGTGTTTCTCTTTTTAGCTTAAATGATTTAGTCATTTGGTACATACACACTCACACATGCGCGCACACACACATATGTACACACACACACACACACACACACACACACATATATATATATATATATAGATATAGATATATATATACAAACAATAATCCCGAAAGAACCAACAATATTGCGTCGGTCAGCCAACAACCTCGTTATGAAAAAAACGCGAGAAAGAGAGAGAGTAAGAGACAGAGAGAGAGAGAGAGAGAGAGAGAGAGAGAGAGAGAGAGAGAGAGAGAGAGAGAGAGAGAGAGAGAGAGAGAGAGAGAGAGAGAGAGAGAGAGAGAGAGAGAGAGAGAAAGAGAGTGTGCATTTGTCCTGAGTGAGTTGAGTGCGTCCTGTCATATGTTTACAACTTTTTTACGGCGGTCTGTCACTGCGTATGTCCTGATCCAGCCGTTTCCATCACGAACACAGTCAGTTTTTTAACTGATGGGGTAAAGGGGGTGAGGGTGTCAATTGTCCTGGGTGAGTATAGTGCGTCCTGCCAAACATATCTATTACAGCTATTTTATGTGCAAAACTCGGCGACCTTTAGTTAGGCGATAAGTATGCGAGATAAACATGTGGTAGTAGTAGTAGCAGTACTACTACTATTACTACTACTAGTAGAGAGCATCACCACTTGCACTCTCTTATGACCATAGTTGCTTGTACAGTAATTTGTAGTACTACTACTATTACTACTACTACTACTACTAGTAGTAGTAGTAGTAGTCATGCACTTGTAATGAGTGCGTTTTTTTGTTCTTTGATAAACTTGTCGATAAATACAAGCGACAAAACCCATACCATGACAAATTACTGTACAAACAACTATGGTCATAAGGAAGTGCAAGTGGTGATGCACTCTCAAAACATTCATTATTATATCAACACTGATTAACTCCGATACATCTCCACAATGTAAAAGAGTGCCAGTTTCAACACAAAAATATATCACATTGTTCTCACAAGTTCATCAAAAACACTCATGACATACACCAATTGTGCATGAGTGCGTCTTTGTTCTTTGATAAACTGGCTATAAATACAAGCGACTAAACTCATACCATGACAAATCTGGGCCGAAAGCAGAGTCAGTTACACGACTAATTTGGCATCTTTACAGAAAGTGTGAGCGAAGAAAATACAGCCTGATATCTGAACGACATAAGTGTATATGAATTGGGTTTATGTGCTAATGCATAACGTTAGACGCTCAACATTAAAAATGACTCGCAATAAGTGTCAAAAATGGATTTTTTTCTATGACGTCAACTGACGACAGAGAGGTCATACACGTATAAAAGATAAGGGGGCATAACTGAGTTATGCTTAACACTAGGTCAATGTTACTCAGATCACTTGGAGAAAAGTTGTTGTGGATACTTACGCTATATTTTCGTTATGTTGTGTTCATGGTGAACCAACCTATTCCATTACAAAGTTCCCCAATGTGAGCGGATACGTTTTGGTAGTTTCACAATTTATAAGAAAAGATGGCAATGTACTACTTGAGAAAGCAGAATAGCGATTTGGATGGCCCTATCCGATATGTAAGTTAGATCTTAGATTCCCATATTCTCCTGTTTGTGTAGATGTATATTGACTAATTTTGCATCATTATTAACGGAGTACTAGCCATATCTTCAAATGTACTGAAATTACTGATAATAATACAACATTTGAGTTGACGTCATGGCTTGTTTTATGCATTTTGCGACGTCGGAAAAAGACGACATTGGTTTGCTGATTAGTATATATCTTACCTAAATTCCATTAATTGTATGAAAGGTCTCGGCTTGTATGTCACATACGGCTTGTATGAATTTAACACTCTTTAGACCAAACATAAAATGAATGATTTTACCAATTAATCATTTTATTTTGAATCCTGAATATATCAACAATTAGACGGTTTGACTGCGTATCCTATTGTGAGCAACACGCGCACCTGTTTGGCATCAATTTAACGTAAATGAAAAAATAATATTTCACAACAACCAAATATTTTGCAGTTATGGCTACGTGTGCCAATTTCTTATGTAAATATTATTCAAACAATCAAAAACTTTCAAAGAATAAAAAAAGCCTACCCTATATCCAGGTATAATATGGTATTGAACAAGGCTAAATGTATATACTGAAAATAGTTTGATGAAAAAATATCTGAACGATACGCAAAGTATACATCATAATACTGAAAGTGTAATCGGAAGGATCGGGCGATTGTGTTCACACTTGTTCAACCGACCTTCACCTCAAAGAAATTGTGTAACATGTACAACAATGTTGACGTATGACATCACTACCACCGACCGATTACTTATAAAATGGCGGCCACGCTGACAAGGGTACACAGGATTTTGCGAGGACCCTTCCCTTGATTCAGGGATCGTTTGTACATAAATATGAGATGTAAGTAATCAGAATGATTCTGACTATAGGTGTATTGTTATATGTTTTATCGTTTTCATTGTAAGTAAGAGAAGAAGCCAGAAATGCTGATAAAAACCTTTGTCGTTCTGCGTCAGTCATGGCGTCACGCTGCACGGACACTTCGACAATTTCTTATGAAATATCAAATGATTGCATTGCTTCTTTTTTTTTAATTTCCCATTTCTTGCTACGATACTCTTTCCATGCATATTCTAAAGCTATTGAGCCATTGCAAGCAATGAATAGACGGCTGCATGTCGGAAAGTTTCAGAAAATGCTACGTAGTATAAAATCGGAATTTTTCTTTCTTTACAAGCGCAGCCTTTCGAGCACAGCGTTCGTTTGGACTTTTTGACACTCAATATCTTTCGTTTCATTTTATCCACACAGTTGATATTGGTGACAAAGACCATTAGTAATTTGATTCGAAAATGTATGGGGAATTCAGTGATGCATTTGTCGCAGGTAAATGTGATATACACGTGATGTAATTGGCGTCTCATTACCGTCCTCCGCGAAACTTGATTTTGTAAACACTATCCAATATGACGGAAAGCGCACTTCGGCGTTCGTGTTTACAAGTGTATTTTCAGAATTATCATTAGTGATTTCATGAAAACCTGATATCAGTGATCATTAATATGCTTTTTCAATACATCTGAGTAGTAATTATCCGATTTGAACATTTGAAAACATACACCAAATAACGCTGTGAATCGTGATTTCGTAATGTGTCAAATATGGCGACATTTATGGTGAAGCCCATTTTGAAAATCCATGTTATTTCTCCATCAGGATCCATCGGTAAAGTTGGGTTTTCTCGGTTTTCTTTGGCTGTCCATGATTACGGCTGCAAGGGATGTTCCGCGAAGTTGTTTCGCGCCTTTTACCGGTGGTTTAAAAACGTTCGAAAATCTAAAAATAGCACACCGCGCCTTGACGTAAATCCGTTAAGCCGGGCGTAGTAACGCCTAGGCTTAACCGACGTTAATGCATGACGGTAAGAGGAGGGCGCTGCTAAGCCCGACGTAGTGTGTTACGCCTGACGTTAGCTACGCCCGACATGTGCCTACGGCCACTGGTGTCATTACTGTCAGTAAGGGATCCACACTACAACATTATCAACAAATCTTGATGAAGATGATGATGCCTTTTTGCCATCCTAATGGTTGGTAAGAAGAAATGCATATCCCGGTTGAATGTCATTGTAATGTGTTAACCCTCTAGAGTCTCACAGGCAGCCTAAAATGTGTTGTTCCCAGGGGAGACAGGGTAAATCATGCTTTAACGCATCGTGAAGACATTGTGTATGGAGGTATGCGATTCACAGGCGCAGTTATATTGTTCGTATTAGTATTTGTATTCTTGAATATTAACCTGAATTCCTATTTTATTTCCATTGTGTATTCCGCTCAATGCATTTTTGTGTTACCATGCTTGTAAGCTTGAACTTTTAAACCTGACACTATTTTTAGGATTATTATTCGTGCTAAAGTGCTCAGGTGAAACTAAAATCATGGCTGGTTTAGTATAAAATGGAATGATATTCTCCAGTCCGTTGTGGAACTTGCTGACGAAAACACTTCATCATGTCTTGCTGCAAAGTCATTGTGATCGTCTTGGTTCTCTTAGGTGGGTACACATTTTATGTTATAGGTATATATACAACACTGACTTTGTCTATGCTGTATGTCGTTAGAGTGTTCTTGGGTACAGGGGCGGTGGGGTAGCCCAATGGTTAAAGCGTTCGCTCGTCACGTCGATGACCCGGGTTCGATTCCCCACATGGGTTCTATGTGTGAAGTCCTTTTGTGGTGTTCCCCACCGTGATATTGCTGGAATATTCCTAAAAGCGGCGTAAAACCCAAGTCACTCGCTCGCTCTTGGGTACAAGATGTGATCTTACACATGATATGAATTACTTTGTTTCACTTTAAATTCCGATCTTTAAAGCAATGATGTCGAAGTTAAACGATATAAAAGAAAAACAGCATTTTAAATGCTTCTATATACCCACACATATATACAGGACCATCTTGAAAGCGATACATGTCACTGTGGTATTTATGACTTTGAAAACCGTTTCAGTTTCTACAAGAAATAAGACTTGTACTATTCTTTGGTAATTGACAATATAATGCTTTAACTTTCAGGCATGACGGCGTCTAATGGACAAGGTAAGCAAGACCCTAAATTCACAAAGTGAAAGATTGACTTTTTCCCTTGATGATTGTCTTTCATATCTACATGGCAGAGTTGCATACTTGTGTCCCTTAAGCTTGTCTTTAACCAGTTGTAAAGGGTTTAGATCTCAGATACGCCATGGTATTTTTATACGGTTGCGGTTAAGCGTTTTCAGCACCAAACCAACGTCCGTGGGTTGCTTTGAGACCTACATTACGTCAGGTAGCCTTCCAACAGTATACTGACACGTAAAACCATCGTACTTGTCTATTCCTAAATTATTCGTAACGTTTACAATATGCGGGTATCCCCGACAGTGTTGTTGTTTATAGAGTACTCTCTACATAGAATGAACATCTTCACTTTCCTAGATACCAGCTCTAGTTCGACCTCCAGCGAGTCCACTGAGACACGTAAGTACAATAATAATGTGTATGTGTTTTACCCCACATTTTGGCATCTTACGGGTGCCGGGTTTGACGTTTTAATAACCAGGCTACACCAACATCATGACAGTAGTCTAGATGTTGTCCACATAACAACAAGGGTTAGGAAATAGCAAGTGTATTGTGTATAGCCTTCAATGTTTCTTGGTATGTTCTTCGCCCTTCAAGTCTAGACCAATAACATGACGTCCGAACAGACAAGGTTCTCATCGAACAACCCTTATGTTCCAACATGTAAAAATTAAGGCCATGGTGTTATTCTAAACCAAATGAGTGTGTGCTGCAAGATGTTAATAGGACCAGATCTAGACGTCTGACTATTTAAAAATGAATTATTCACTGTTTCCCGTCGTGTCCAGATGTATCTGCCTTTATCAAACCAATATTCGGCTTGACTAAATGTTAAGCACACCAATGGAATGTTATGTTTTAAAAGTTAGTATTTATCAGAACTGTTTATTTATCATTTATTTAATTTCACATTTGCTAAAGAATTGAGTACAGTAAAGCATGGAAGCATCTTACGACACATGATTTCATAGCACTGCGGAAAGACGTCATGTCCCTCAGTGAGTTCGTGTATAAAAGAATGGTACGCAAAGCTGAGGCAGCTTATTTAGTGTTTCAAGTACCACCGCGAAGTAAAGTTTGTCAGACGGTGGGTGGGTAGGTGTAAAATGAACACATAACAGTAAAAGTGTTCCCTATCTTCATCATAAAGAAGTTGGTGAAAGGCATTTAGAAGTTGAAGTTGAACATAAATACATGACACGTTTTATGGATATTTCCTTTTCAACACGACGTTCACCAGATGAAAGCGCGAGAATTAGTTCTGAAACGTCGTGATAAAGAATAAATAGAAGTTGTTATCCATAAAACTTGTCATGTATTCCTGCAACTATAATTCTGCATTACTTTGCATGTTTAGGCGTGGGTATGAAAAATTGTATCTGGAAAGAAGAAAACACCTGTCTTAAATTGATTCATTTATTCTATTTTCTTGGTATTCGAGAAACAAACATATATGCAACAACATCAACATCATTTGTTGTCAAATGTGCAGATTTAAGATTCCATAGGGCAGACTACGCCACACACAAGAGCAGTAGAGAACATCAAAATAGACTGCATCTGTGACTGGGATAAAGTAACACACTTCGTTCATTATAAAATGTCTTTTTTCTATAATATATGGTAGTGTAGTAATAAATGAAATATAAACAAAGGAGAATGTTAATAGGTAGCGTTTAACCTTCTTGTCAGTTTTACGCAGCTTTTAGCAATATTCTAGCAATATCATGGCGGGGGACACCAGTAATTGGCTTTGTACCATGTGGGGAATCGAACCCGGGTCTTCGGTCTGACCAGCGAACGCTTGAACCACCAGGCTACCCTGCCACCTCTAAACCTTTTTTTTGAATGTTCTCATGTCCAACTCTCCCTGCAGCCTGTTTCCAAGCACTGACACAGGAAGGCAGCAAACAGTATCAGCAGTCAGTAGGTTCTGACTTAGAAAAGCCTTTTATAATAGTTTCGGGTCTGCGTCCAAATGATCAGAAACACAGAAATACAAAATGTTACCCAGTACGTGTGTACGCAGCTGCCCAGTCACAGACATGGTTGATTTCTGGACATTCAGTACAAGGTTCATGTTATTTTCCTGGACATTAGCGTTTGCAGAAACCGGGTTTCTGTTGACAGGTACGCAACGACTAAGAACGGTTTCTGCAAACAATGCCCTGAAGAAATCTGATAGCTGACAATGAGTTTTTTAACAATGCCAGTGAGTTGTTTGTTCATTTGGGAATAAGCTACGACTACGTACTGCTATAAGAACGATCTTTTAAAGTGTCATTTGCAGAAACCCGAAGTCTGCAAAATGGGAGACCTCGGACTAATGCAAATGTTAATTTAAATAAAACACCATTGAACACAATTTTGGATGACGTCACAAAACAAGACAAGGAACGTCATTGACGTTGTATAACAACAGAACATATAGATGTCGTTATTGTTGAAATGGGGCATCTATCAAGAGAAAGCGGTCTGCAGATTTCTGATAATTCTCCCCATGTTAACTATAATAATGAATGGAAATCGGAAAAAAGGTGCCATTTGTCCCCCGACGGTAACATTTGCTTGTGATTCTCTGTTGCAGCTCCGGTTTGTACAATAATTGAACTTCCGATCAACGGAATCAACAGAAACAAGCTATTCTGGGACAACCCGGAAGGCATCCAAATCAACAGTGTAACTCTGGTTAATGAAACAGAGTTTGGCAGCTGTATCGAAGATTCAACCTTTGGCGTTGATGGGGGAGGCCTTTTCACGTTTCGATGTGCAGGTTTCTTTGAAGTATGTTAGTGTTCTACCTTACCGAACACGACACTGTAAGCTGAGGCACATGTTTGTAGAAGACACCTGTACCAAATCCTCTTGAAATAAATATGACGCAACGTGGTTTGTGTTATTTTGAAATGTATCTTCGTGCAACAGCAAGAGAGAGGGAGAGAGAGAGAGAGAGAGAGAGAGAGAGAGAGAGAGAGAGAGAGAGAGAGAGAGAGAGAGAGAGAGAGAGAGAGAGAGAGAGAGAGAGAGAGAGAGGGAGGGGTGGAGGGGGAGGAGGGAGAGATATGGAGGGAGGGAGGAGGAGAGAGAGGAGAGAGAGAGAGAGAGAGAGATAGCATTTGTCTTGAGTGAGTTGGATGCGTCCTGTGATGATTTTACAGCTTTTACGGCGGTCTATCAGTGCGTATGTCCTGATCCAGCGGTATCCATCACAAGTCGGCACGTGAACAGAACACCAGAAATGGGCTTCACACATTGTGCCCATGTAGGGAATCGAACCCGGGTATTTGGTGTTACGAGCGAACGCCTTAACCACTAGGGTAGTAGTAGTAGTCGTAGTAGTCGTAGTAGTAGTAGTAGTAGTAGTAGTAGTAATAGTAGTAGTAGTAGTAGTAGTAGTAGTAGTAGCAGCAGTCGTCATGAGTGCGTTTGTTTTTGTTATTGTCTATAAACACCAGTGGTAGTCCGATTAAATTGAAATAATCGAAGATTGGCCGCAGTGCCTAACGACCAAGCAATCGATTGTGTTTTCTCATAATCGAACACAACCAATTTTGGAACACTTGTTTGCATCAACAATATTTTACACAAGGTTGGTTTGTCTGTGTCATTAAATTTACATTTCATAAGCACACTACAACCTCGTTCCAAGTCATGATTGAATTAATCTTAAAGAATCCAGGAAATCTGTGTTCCTAACACACTAATCATCCTTTAAATATGCGAAATGTGCCAATGGATTTTGTGCAATTTGCAAAATCCCAAATTACTACATGTTGTTTCGTAATTTTTGTGTGTGCATTAACAAAGATAACAGGAACATTTGATAAATGGCGCTAACCAATTATTTTCGATGATTGATCTGTTGTAATGAACCAATCATCAAATATGAGATTTTAACCAATTCAAACACTAATAAATACAAGCGACTAAACCCATACCATGACAAATCTGGGCCGAAAGCAGAGTCAGTTACACGATTCCGACTCCATCACGACATTGTGTTAATGAATCAATATTCAACAGACTGATGATAGCAGGTGTTCGCAAAGTCGGAGCTTACACCTGAAATGTGTGTGTGCGCGTGTGTGAGAGAGAGAGAAGCCGAGAGAGACAGAGGACAAGAGAGAGAAGAGAGAGAGTGCATTTGTCCTAGGCAAGTTGGAGTGCGTTCTGGTCCTTAT
This sequence comes from Haliotis rubra, assembly GCF_003918875.1. Classification (NCBI taxonomy): domain Eukaryota; kingdom Metazoa; phylum Mollusca; class Gastropoda; order Lepetellida; family Haliotidae; genus Haliotis; species Haliotis rubra. Next base: position 1,599,473 of record NW_025765547.1, read on the forward strand.
TTTCTACAGCATCTTTTACGGCGGTCAATCAGTTCGTATGTCCTGCCCAGGGGCCATTATCCACTTGAGCACACGCTCTGTCAATCGCTTCATCTGAGCAGCCATGATATATACGTCAAATTGGGAGATTGCATCAGTCAAGGAGAGAACGAGGGCAGTAGCTTTTACAGCTGTCACTTGACGTCTTCCGTGCTCTACGTATTCAGACACACTATGAGTTCTTTTGAGAGGCATTTTTGAAGTTGTGAAGATATGAAGGCAAACTAAGTCTCTATGGATAGTCAACTCTCTTTATAGCAATGAAGTGTGACGTTTTGGGTGTAGGTACTAACACCGTTATCAAGCAAGTGCACACATCACATAACTTTTAGCTTAAATGAGTCAGACTGTTTTCATCCAAGGCCTTAGGTGCGCCTGTATCCAGAGACGCTATGTAGCAGCACTCAGCAGAATACGACACAGAGAAAGATGCGCCCATTTCTGTATCTAGGTGTCATATGTAATCAATTCACCGAGCCATTGTCACACTACTTATTGATAATAGGGGACCTATTTCTTATGCAGGTACATATGTAATCAGCTACCACTGAGCCATTGTCACACCACGCATTGGTAATAGGGGACCTATTTCAACTTCTGCAATGAGCGCAATCACGTCCTGAACCACATTGTCACACCACGCATTGGTAATAGGGGACCTATTTCTTAACTATTAGGTAACATGTAATCACGTCACTGAACCATTGTTGCACCACGCATTGGTAATAGGGGACCTATTTCTTAACTAGACATCATATGCAATCACGTCACTCACCCATTGTTGCACCACCTACTGGTAATAGGGGACCCATTTAACGAGGCATCATATGCACTCACATACCTTTGAGCCATTGTCACACCACTTACTGGTAATAAGGGACCCATTTCTTTAACTAGGCATCATCATATGTAATCACGTCGCCGAGCCATTGTCACACCACGCATTGCGGTAGCCCAACACATGCCACACACATATATATATACAAACAATAATCCTGAAAGAACCAACAACAATATTGCGTCGACAGCCAACAACTCCTGCTATGAACAAAACGCGAGAAAGAGAGAGAAAGAGAGAGAGAGAGAGAGAGAGAGAGAGAGAGAGAGAGAGGCAGAGAGAGACAGGACAGAGAGAGAGAGAGAGAGAGAGAGAGAGAGAGAGAGAGAGAGAGAGAGAGAGAGAGAAAGAGAGAGTGCATTTGTCCCATGGGTGAGTTGAGTGCGTCCTGTCATATGTTTACAACTTTTTACGGCGGTCTGTCACTGCTGCATGTCCTCATCCAGCGGTTTCCATCACGAACACAGCCAGTTTTTAACTGATGGGGTAAAGGGTGAGGTCAATTCGTCCTGTGAGTTTGGTGCGTCCTGCCAAACATATCTATTAGCAGCCATTTTCATGTGCAAAACCTCATGACCCTTTAGTTGAAGCGACAAGCGCGAGATGTTACGCAGTAGTATAGTATAATTGGAAGCACTATTACCATTACCACTACCAGTAGAGAGCATCACCACTCTCATGACCAGTTGCTTATACAGTCTAGTAGGCAGTAGCAGTAGTAGTAGTAGCAGTAGTAGTAGTAGCAGTAGTAGTAGTAGTAGCAGTAGTAGTAGTGACGTACCCAATGAGCGGTTTTTGTTCTTTGATAAACTCTGTCGATAAACACAACAAGCAACAAACCCATACCATGACAAATTACTGTACAAACAACCATATCAAGGCGAGTATGGTGATACCTCAAAACATTCATTATTATATCAACACTGATTGACTCGGATACATCTCCACAATGTAAAAGAGTGCCAGTTTCAACAAAATATATATCACATTGTTCTCAATAAGCTCATCAAAACACTCATGACATACACCAATTGTATGAGGTCTTTGTTCTTTGATAAACTGGCTAAACAGCTGCGACTAAACCCATACCATGACAAATCTTGGCTGAAAGCAGAGTCATTATCGATTCCGCGGACTCCATCACGACATTGTGTTAATGAATCACCATTTAACAGACTGATATGAGTGTTCACAACATGAAGGTATTACTTACACCTATGAGAAATGTAAATGTGTGTGTATTGTTTGTGAAGAAATAGAGAGAGACAGAGGGATATAAAGAGAAAGAAATTACTTTGTCCTCAGTGAGTTGGAATTGCACCACTGTATATTTTAGACAGTTTTTCTAACAACAGTCTGTCAGTGCATTAAGTAAAATCAAGGAGTATGTTTGCATTTAAATTCAAAATCTGATTTACTCATTGAATGCACTTAAATATATGAAGTTCTAAGAATACTCAACTACAATATCCCTGAGCAGAATGGGCTGAATGCTAACCATCATCTCAAGTCAGTATCTCGTATCGCCACAGCAGCAATCCTTCCCATCAGCAGGCATAGACCATGCCAGTGTCATATTCGACACTGTGATCACTCTCCATTCTTCATCAATTCTTAGCGTAGCTATTAGAAAGTGTGGGGTTTGAGGTTGCCGTGGCCGTGCATCTATCGACTGGTCCATATGTGTTCCTGGTGGGGTTGAGATCGGGTGATTTTGGGCTGTGGGGCACGTTTACGTTTGTGATTGTGAATTTCTGTTGTGGCACAGTGGCGACGTGTTGTGTGCATTGTCCTGTTGGAACATCTCACGTCGGGTGTTGGAAGGGAAGAGATGGCCTTGGAAGAATTTCGTCACGATAGCAGAGTGCATTTAATTTCCACCACATGTTCACGGATTTGTGCTCATTGGATGAAACCACGTCTTGACGCTATATAAGATCTGTCACTGGCAAGGCGGGACGACTGTAACGTTCCTACTCCGATATGACACATTATCCTTGCATCGCTGACCGAGCAGCGAGCACGAACTCGTCACTGAGACCAATGCTGCCTCCGGTGTGTAGGGTCCATGCTCGAACGTTTCCGGCTCCATCGCGGTCGTGCACAGCAGGTGGTGTAGCTGGAATAGGTTATAGCCAAATGCAGCTCCTGGTCTGGGTACCATGGGTCTTAGCTGACGGTCAGTGCTGGAGCACTCTGTTGGTCAGGAATATGTGGTGATTGTGCAGCTGCGGTGACAGTTTGATTCCGCCAGTTGGGATATGGCTGATGAGAAGCTTGGTCCTGAGCAGGAGTTGTCCTTGCTGGTCCTGGCCTTCTCGGCCGGTCTCTTGTCGATTCAAGCGTCTGTAGCAGTGCAAGATCTTGAAATTTTGCTATGGACATTTTCAGGAGTCCAGACTCTTGATGACTGTGTTTATCCGACCTAAACGTCCATTTATGCTGAGCATGTCAATCTTCGGCATCTTGTTGTTGTTCCGAGATAAATGTGTATATTTCAGCACCTGGGACTGCCGTTTATTTGTCCCACACACATCAACCACAGTATGCTCGTTCACCATGCTTTCAGATTTATCTCACACATAATATATCATGAGCATTATTTTCCGTTTGCTGTATTTTGGTACACTGGCGAGTATGGAATATGGTTGGTAAATAAAGTGGCTGTTTTAAATCACACTTGGGTGTTGCGTTTCATTTTTTATGATTGTTCTAGTAGATGATTACTTTACTTTAATGGTACTTCCAGCATACACATACGCGCGTGAGGTGGTAGAGTACAGTTCTACGTCGCCTTTAGCAATATTACAGAATAATCACGACAGGAGATTTGAGAGAGGGGTGGTGGGAGTTGGGAGGACAGGGTGCATTTGTCTTGAGGCATCACTCCATCCATGTAATACAACTATTGTTATGATATCATGCAATAAAACTCAAAAACCTTAATCAAGCTAGAATATACAGAATAAACATATGTAGTAGAGTTATCGTCCTTTAACCGATGATACAATTGAATGTAAATATATGATTCTCACAAGAATATACAACTACATGTATCCTGAGCCATGCAGGGCAATTTGGTCCGCTACAACATCATCTCAAAGTCATATCCGTATGCTCCCCACCAGCAGCAATCACATCTCTGCATCACTCTGGGCATAGACCACCAGTGTCCTTATTCGACGCTGTGGAATCCTTTCCTCCATCTTCATCCACCCTGGCGTAGCTGTTGAAGTGTTCGAGGTTGAGGTTGCTGTAGTACGTCTACTCTGAGCTGGTCCTATATGTCTGATAGGGTTGAGATCGCGGATTGGCCATGGAGTACGTTTATTGCCACGTTGCGGCAAGAAAATCAAATTCATTAGCACGAGCGACGTGTTGTCGCGCATTGTCCTGTTGGAACATCTCACGTCGGACGTCGATTGAAGGAAGAAGATGGCAAGAAGAATTTCGTCACGATAACGAAGTGCATTTAATTTTCCCCTGCATGTTCACGAGATTTGTTCCATTAGGCGGATATGGCTCCCTTGCCATCATGACGCCTTCTCCCTCGAATCTGTCACCAACAAGAACGCAGGGACGACTATTATAACGTCTATTTCACCTCCGATACCGTATCCTACATCATGACGAAACAGCTTCTGCACTCGTCACTGAACCAACATTCCAGTGTACCAAGGCTGTCCATGCTCGAACGTTTCGACTCCATCGCAGTCGTGCGCCACCGGTGGTGGTGTCGAACAGGTCCTAAATATCTTCACCGGTCTGTACCATGGAGTCTTAGTTGATTTGTCAGCCGACACTCTACGGAGTCTAGGAATAATGAGCGGTGTAATGCTGTATGACGCAGTCTGATCCCGCAGATGAAGGTCGTGATGAAGCGGTAACCGAGCAGGAGTTGTCAATTTATTCAAGGCACTTCCTCGGCCGGTTCTGTCGACCAAGCGTCTGTAACGATGCCAAAGTCTTGAAATTTTACTTTATATTCAGAGTCGGGCTACTGATGACTGTGTTTAGCAATTTATTCCGGAATAAATGTGTATATTTCAGCACAGGACTGTCACGTTGTTACAGCCATACACATCAAATCCACAAGCAACCATGCTTTCACGTTCACCATGCTTTCCAGATTTCATTCCCGCCATTACAATATATTATCATGACATTATTTTTTTCCATTTGTTGTAGCTTGGTGAAAAATACGCAGCTGTTGTGTTTTCGTATTTAGAAATCATTGTAGAGACAACAGTTAAACTTATCCATATCCATTAATATCGATTTCCTATAAAATACTGCATAAAATGCTGTTTTAAATATCACACTTGGGTGTTGCGTTTTTTCTTTTGTCCGGTGTGACTTAAAGCGTAGATACCTACTCTACTTGCTAGGAATTTTAACAATACACATGCGCACGCGAAAGTGTGCGTGAGTGAAATTACAGTTCTACCTCGCCTTTAGCAATATTGGCGAAACAACACGACGCAGAGATTTAAAGCATATGAGAAAGTTATATGTAGCAGTGCGGTGTGTGGGGATTGGGAGGGAGGGGGTGCGCATTTGTCTCGAGAGCATCCTCCCATCCATATGTGGTATTACTATTTGTTGGCCAGAAGTGTCAGTGCATTAAAACTCGGAGACCTTTAATTCAGGGCTTGGACATACTTATATGTCAAGCATTGTAGTAGAGTAGAGTTACCTGTCCTTTAATCGTGTACAATTGGATTAGTTAAATGTTATAGTGTGCAGTGTTTAATCTACGTGGGCCTGGCTTTGTGCTGACGCAGCATGCCGCATCTCCTTTCCACCATAAAAATTTGAGGACAGCGCAGATATTGAACTGCGGATTTAGTGGGTATCCATTTGGGACATTGAGTTGTCAGTCTGATTGAGAGAATTATGGCACCATGTGGCCAAATAATTATATCCTTATATGCTCCTACAATATTCCGAATAAATGTGTATATTTCAGCACGGGACTGCCACGTTGTTACAGCCACACACATCAACCACAAGCAACCATACTTTCACGTTCACCATGCTTTCAGATTTATCTCCACACATAATATATTATCATGACATTATTTTTTCCATTTGCTGTATTTTGGCGAAATGTACGCAGCTGTTGTGTTTTTGTGTTAGAAATCATTGTAGAGACAACAGGCAAACTTATCCTTATCATTAATATCGATTTCAGAAAAACATTGTGTAAAATTTTGTTTTAAATATCACACTTGGGTGTTGCGTTTTTTTCTTTTGTCCGGTGTATTTCTCCAGCGTAGATAATTACTTTGCTAGCTAGGTACTTTAACACACACATACACGCGCGTGAGTGTGTGAGTGAGTACGTCGCCTTTAGCAATATTACAGAATAATCACGACGGGGGAGATTTAAAGAGAGAAAGAGAGGGGTGGTGGTGGTGGTGTGTGGGATTGGGAGGGGACGGGGTGCATTTGTCTTGAGGGCATCCTCCCATCCATATGTATTACAGCTATTTATCGTGGAAGTGTCATGCATTAAAACTCGGCGACCTTTAGTCAGGCTGAATATACACGGAGATAAACATGTAGTAGAGTAGGTTATCGTCCTTTAATCGTGTACAATTGGATTAGTTAAATGTTACATTGCGCAGTGTTTAATCTACGTGGCCTGGCTTTGTGTTGACGCAGTATGTTTATCTCCTTTCCACCATAAAATTTGATATTAGCGAGGATATTGAACTATGGATTTAGTGGAGTCTGACATTGGTTTGGAGTGAGTTGTCACCAATTCTAAACACAACGCATGGGATCCACGCGCATAACACAGGAGCCCCGTACACGTGCATGGGGTGTCATTCTTGATTTTGACGGTTTTCAAGAAGGTCGATAAAACACTGTAGACCATTAATTTTGACAACCATCTTGCACCACACAGTTTTATTTTTAATTTTTTATTATATATATTTATTTTTGAGGGGTTGTTGTTGTTGAGTTTTTTTGTTTTTGTTGTTGTTGTTGTTCGTCTGATTGCGGGTATAGTACGTCTTATGTGTGCCAAATACACGTCTTACACCAATCATCCTTCAAGAGCGATTACTGTACAAACAACTATGGTCATAAGGTAGGGGAAGCGGTGATGCACTCCTCAATTCTATTCATTATCATAATGGCATGCACGGGACTGCCAATGCCGTACCACACATGTAAAAGACCACAAGTTTCAATACTATATATTTCACTTTGTCTACACATGCTTTTCAGATTTATCTCCATTACATGCGCCATTTGTTACATTATTTGATCCACCTTCACTATATTTTCAAGCGAAAATACGCATACTGTTGCAAATTTCGTGAAGTAGGAGAGCTCGCTAGACGTTTCCGAATAAACCATCCGTCATTAATGAATGAATTTCCATTAAAAACACTGATGATTGCAGGTGTTCGCAAAAAAGAAAGGTCACCACCAGTGCGTTGCGTCATTAGCACATTTTGAAAGTTCGGTAGCATTTCTCCTGAGAATAGAGCAATTACTTATAACATGCATCACATGTACGCATTTCATACGTCACATTACACGCGCGTGATTTGTTCCGTGTCCCATCTCCCGCCCGGGCGTCTAAATATCTTCCTGAAAGCACAATAGGTTTTCTATCTCAACTGTACGGGGAGACGAAGAGAGAATAGGAGAGGTGATGGGGATTGGAGGGGTATTCTTTCGCATTTGTCTTGAACTAGGGCATCCTACCATTTCTTCATCTACATCTATTGAATAAATACGGCAAAAGCATTTCATTATCAGTGGAAGTGGAGTCCATGCATTAAAACTTCAAGGACCTTTTTAGTCAGGCTGAATATACACGGAGATAAACATGTAGAGTAGGTTATCGTCTCATTATCACCACCACCCCTAAACACAACGCATGGGATCAACGCGCATAACACAGGAGCCCCGTACACGTGCATGGGGTGTCATTCTTGATTTTGACGGTTTTCAAGAAGGTCGATAAAACACTGTAGACCATTAATTTTGACAACCATCTTGCACCACACAGTTTTATTTTTAATTTTTTTTTATTATATATATTTATTTTTTTGAGGGGTTGTTGTTGTTGAGTTTTTTTGTTTTTTGTTGTTGTTGTTGTTCGTTTTTTTGGGGGAGGGGATGCATGTCTTACCTGTGCAAATTACACGTCTTACATCAATCATCCTTCAAGAGCGATTACTGTACAAACAACTATGGTCATAAGGAAGTGCAAGTGGTGATGCACTCTCAAAACATTCATTATCATATTAACATTGATTGATTCCGATACATCTCCACAATGTAAAAGAGTGCCAGTTTCAACAATAAATATATCACTTTGTTCACACAAGTTCATCAAAACACTCATGACATGCGCCAATTGTCTTTGTTCTTTGATAAACTTGTCTATAAATACAAGCAAGCGACAAAACCCATACCATGGCAAATCTGGGCCGAAAGCAGAGTCAGTTATACGTTTCCGACTCTACCACGAGCATTTGTGAATGAATCACTATTTAAGAGACTGATGATTGCAGGTGTTCGCAAAAAGAAAGGTGACCACCAGTGACATCCGTCATAAGCACATTCGAAAGTCAGTTAGAAGTTGACCTGAGAATATAGCAAATCTTATAACATGCATTACATGTCCGCATTACATGTCTGATTACATGTCCGTATTTGTTCCGTTTCCCATCTCCCGCCCGCCCTAAATATTCGTGAAACATTAAGAGGTTTTCTTATCTCAACTGTACCCGCCGTTGTGGAAACAGAATACCTGATGTGATGACAAAATACTTTTATTCTTTCGCATCCGTATAGAACTAGGTCATCTTACCATTTCTTCATCTACATCTATTGAATAAAAACGGCAAAACCATTTCATCATCAGCTGACGTGAGTCCATTGTAGAATCCAACTACATCATGGTCACGTGTTTATGTTAGTTTCTTGAGATTTATGTGTGTTGCCATACAGTTAATATCGTTCCCATTCATACTATACGTGATCTGTCTGACAATGTTATAAAGAGCAAACATAAAAAGTGTTGGAATGAGGCAACAAATGTCCAGTAAGTACACATGTACCTATTTATGTCAAAGAACTGGGTCCTCGGGCGAGTGTGTTTGACCTTCCAAAACGTGCTCCATAAATAAATAGAAGCTTTACTTAGACATATTTGGTCATTTTGGACAACTAGAAAGCGTTCAGGAAATTCTAGCTACATCCGGTCATAAATTCCATAGTCATAAAGTATCAGGAAGAAAGTTCTTCGCATGAAATATCGTCTAGAAGCTATATAATTTGCTCATATGTTTGAAAATTGTTGAGGAGTAGTTTTCTCAATTTCTTACATTTGAGGACGATGTTTCTGAGACGCAATGTCCTCTTAAGTAATTTGGTGTTATACATAATCATATAAAACACTGGTAATTTGAAGATATTTCATCTCTCAGATAGTGTTTTAACTATGGTTTTGATACCTAACTATGGGATTTCTCAAGCACATCACTTTGCCCAATAGTGCAATTTCCAAAGCATTCGAATTAAATTCAAAGTTCCAGAAAATGAATGAATAAATTGATTTCACGATATTTGAAGAAGGAGAGCTTTATTTAGTATTTATGGCCAAGACTACAATTCAATAAACAAAATTTAGCACATGGACAGGTGAAACATTTACAATTTATACAGGTAAATACAGTTTAAGTTTAATTGCAATATTTTTGGGAGTTTTACATTCTGTGATGCAAGCAGCTGATTAAACTTTGATCTGGTTGGCTATATAGTATAAAAATCAGGAATGTACGAAGAGCTCTTGTGAATACAATGGACATACGAGCAAGAAATGATACTCATCTTGTATCAAATTACAGTTGCATTTATCACATTCAATGGGATCAGCATTTACCTTATTACGACGGTAATGTTGAATTTTAAGTTTATGACTCATGCATCTGAATTTTAATAAAAGACAAAACTCTTATATCTATTTTTCAGGTTCAAATACAGATGTATATGACGAGTAATGATTTAAGAATGGCGATGAAGTGATTTTTGCATACCAATTCCGTATATCTATATCTTTACATCCATGTTTATAAACGCGTATAAAACTTGTTACATCGCCTCATTCTTGTGATAACCACACAAAAGAAACTCCAGAGTGAACAAAAAGTAAACGTCCATGGGATACCCAATTGCGACCACCATTGTCGTCGTATGTTTTTAACATTTCATAGCATGCCTTTGAAATACGATAACTTTCCTTTATACAGGAGTCTACACCAGTGCTTATACAACGGATGAAATACCGAGTACAATATTTGAAGATACAAAGCTTTTGAAATAATAACTTTGCATTTTTTCCATATTAGCACGATATGTAAAACCCCATATTTCTGCACCATAAAGCAGAATCGGTGCAATTTTACTATCAAATATGGTAGATGTCATATTCAAAGATATATTTTGAAAAGTTTTAAAAGTGAAAATATAGGCAAAGGAACCTTCCTGGCTTGTAACGCTAGTGTTTCACATGCTTTAGACCAGTGCAATTTTTACCTGAAACCAATACCAAGATATTTATAATGAGACAAAACATTCATGTTTGTACCACGATAAATCCATTTTTTTCGTTATTTCGAAATAGCCACCATTCCTGAAAACAATAATGCAGGATTTATCGAAAATAGCTTCCAGACTCCATACATAATGATTTTAAACTATCCATTGTTTTTGTAAACCTATTACTATGTCACCAATGAGAGTGACGTCATCTGCAAATAACAAAGAAAATATATCATTCATAACATTTTTCATGAATATTCTTCGTAGGCCACATGCATTCATTTCATCTACTAATTCGTAAATAAAGAAAATGAAAAGAACAGGACTGAGAATGCATCCTTGTCGTAGTCCAGATGTTGTCGAACATACTTCTGTGCGTACACATCTTATTGTCACACAAGTAGATACTTTATCATATATGTTTTTGAGGATTCGTATTATTTTGCCATGTATACCATTGCAGATAAGAGCATATAAAGCTTGTTTCTTGGATAGAAGTTAAAATATTTTCCTCATTATATTCAACAAAGAAATTCCATAATAGTTATTTGGCTCATAAGTGCTACCTTTTTTATATAGTGGAATTATCAAGCCAACATTCCAGCTATCACGGAATATGCCACTCTGTCTAAAACAGCATAAAACAATATTTCTAGGTAGGGAAGTATGCATTGAGCATTGACTATCACGTAATGATGGGCAACCCCCTGACACAGGAAGATCTGAGAGAACCAGTCGACAAACGAGGAGTAGTGACATTCATAATAGCATCCTTAGCAGTCCTGCCAGGCCCAGGATCTCTTCTCACCGGATGGAAACTACTCGCACACCGGTAACAATAGACTATCAATATTATCAGTGGCTTGTGTAAAACGTTTGATGACCTTGACTTTATAGCTTATCTCAAGTCATTTGATATCGTGTGTTTAATGGAGACATTTATCACTGATTTTGCAAACTGGCTACCTGGATATCCAACATATTTTCCCCAGCAGTGAACCTATCTTTATCAGGAGATGTTCTGGTGGTGTGTGAGTTTGTGTGAGACATGAAATTGTGAATCAGTGTTTTCAACTTAACACACAAATAGACAATTTTGTATGTTTAAATTTCCTAAAGTTGCATTTAGTTTAACTAATGATTTCATGTTACTGTATATATATGTTCCGCCAGTATGTTCTCTCATAATATTTTGCAACAGAAATAATAATTCAGGTTCCCTTATTGATGAGACTTTTATATTGGATCATTGGACTGAATTCATTTCATCTCATGAGTTACTTTCTGGGGATTTTAATGCTCGCTTTCCCGATCCTAATGAAAATAATCCAATATTGGAGCAAAGTGTTGATTTTGGTAATGTGTATATTGCTGACGACAATGCACCGTGCGTGCGTGACATGACGATACTATTAACTCATTAAGGCCGAGAGCCGCACATGTGCGACAAATTTATTAGCTCCTCACAGCGAGAGCCGCACATGTGCAACAACAGAAAGCATCTCTTATTCAGCGAGAGCCGCACATGTTCGACAACAGAAAGCACCTCTTATTCAGCGAGAGACGCACATGTGTGTCGTACTTTTTAAAATCGGACTGTACCTATTCCAACCAATTTAGTAGTACTGAGCAAAGATTAGCTCTTCGTACGAGAGATGCTCCCTTTAGTGTTAATCAGAAGAAGTATTTAAAGTGTTTTGATAGCAATTGCTAATCATTATCATAGGCTTATACAGCGTTTGGTAAATGAACACATGTCAGGGGAAAGGGGATTACGAGATGTTTTTACAGAAGAAAGTGTCTGGTACTCTTCACTGGGAGTGGATACTAAAATGCTTCTTATGCACATTGATTGAATTAGATGTAATGGTTTAGAGGTTACTGAAGATATTTTCTTCAACTACCTAATAAATAGGAAACAATATACGAAATTCCAAGGACATACAAAGAATTCCAACACAATAGAATAGTTTGAATTTACTTTGTAGGTATTATTACGTTGTCATATTTCATATAATGAATCTTAAACACAAATAATTATACATACAAGCTCGAATAGATTGGACATAAATTAAGTTACTAATTTAAAGCTTACTGAATTGTAACTATTTATTTTTTTCATAATCTAAAGTTGATAATGTTACCTAATCGTAATAACTCGGGCCTTTGCATCGAATATATATACATGTCAGTGTCATTACAACAATTGAAATATTTTACTATGTTTGGTACAAAACACAGTAAGTTGGTATTTCAAAAAATTCTTAGGCATAGACAGAAGTAAGATTATCATAAGTTATTACATGTAAACCATACAAGGGTATTTCAAGCATTTTTTTCAAGCAGTTGAAAGTTTCATGTTGATTTGAATTGTCAGTTTTCTATGCAATTTGAACAATGTGTAAAACTTTGATCTCTGTAATTACCTGATCCGGTGTAATATTCATGTGTATCAATGAACGCAGTCTCTATTGATCCATCGTCAATAAAAGCAGTATAGTATATCAGTTACGGTAACGATACACATGCGTATAATCATTCAATCAGATTACAGTAATGAGATAAATGAACACCTCTTTCGACCTTGAAATAACAGCCTCCGGTAGAATGTATATGTAGTTAGGCCCTTGTTGAACTGTTTGTCCCGTGACAAGAGTAAAATAAACATATGCGCAGTTATATCATTGGACAAACTGCTTTATGTAGTCACGCCTCTCTCTGTAATGTTTATGCTTACATGCACATCTGTAAACTTATGAAACTTATTTAGTATAAATATAGGCACGCCCATCTCTGGTGTCATTACTCGTCAGTAAGGGATCCACACTACAACATTATCAACAAATCTTGATGAAGATGATGATGCCTTTTTGCCATCCTAATGGTTGGTAAGAAGAAATGCATATCCCGGTTGAATGTCATTGTAATGTGTTAACCCTCTAGAGTCTCACAGGCAGCCTAAAAATGTGTTGTTCCCAGGGAGACAGGGTAAATCATACTTTAACGCATCGTGAAGACATTGTGTATGGAGGTATGCGATTCACAGGCGCAGTTATATTGTTCGTATTAGTATTTGTATTCTTGAATATTAACCTGAATTCCTATTTTATTTCCATTGTGTATTCCGCTCAATGCATTTTGTGTTACCATGCTTGTAAACTTGAACTTTTAAACCTGACACTATTTTTAGGATTATTATTCGTGCTAAAGTGCTCAGGTGAAACTAAAATCATGGCTGGTTTAGTATAAAATGGAATGATATTCTCCAGTCCGTTGTGGAACTTGCTGACGAAAACACTTCATCATGTCTTGCTGCAAAGTCATTGTGATCGTCTTGGTTCTCTTAGGTGGGTACACATTTTATGTTATAGGTATATATACAACACTGACTTTGTCTATGCTGTATGTCGTTAGAGTGTTCTTGGGTACAGGGGCGGTGGGGTAGCCCAATGGTTAAAGCGTTCGCTCGTCACGTCGATGACCCGGGTTCGATTCCCCACATGGGTTCTATGTGTGAAGTCCTTTTGTGGTGTTCCCCACCGTGATATTGCTGGAATATTCCTAAAAGCGGCGTAAACCCAAGTCACTCGCTCGCTCTTGGGTACAAGATGTGATCTTACACATGATATGAATTACTTTGTTTCACTTTTTAAATTCCGATCTTTAAAGCAATGATGTCGAAGTTAAACGATATAAAAAGAAAAACAGCATTTTAAATGCTTCTATATACCCACACATATATATACAGGACCATCTTGAAAGCGATACATGTCACTGTGGTATTTATGACTTTGAAAACCGTTTCAGTTTCTACAAGAAATAAGACTTGTACTATTCTTTGGTAATTGACAATATAATGCTTTAACTTTCAGGCATGACGGCGTCTAATGGACAAGGTAAGCAAGACCCTAAATTCACAAAGTGAAAGATTGACTTTTTCCCTTGATGATTGTCTTTCATATCTACATGGCAGAGTTGCATACTTGTGTCCCTTAAGCTTGTCTTTAACCAGTTGTAAAGGGTTTAGATCTCAGATACGCCATGGTATTTTTATACGGTTGCGGTTAAGCGTTTTCAGCACCAAACCAACGTCCGTGGGTTGCTTTGAGACCTACATTACGTCAGGTAGCCTTCCAACAGTATACTGACACGTAAAACCATCGTAATTTGTCTATTCCTAAATTATTCGTAACGTTTACAATATGCGGGTATCCCCGACAGTGTTGTTGTTTATAGAGTACTCTCTACATAGAATGAACATCTTCACTTTCCTAGATACCAGCTCTAGTTCGACCTCCAGCGAGTCCACTGAGACACGTAAGTACAATAATAATGTGTATGTGTTTTAATTCCCACATTTTGGCATCTTACGGGTGCCGGGTTTGACGTTTTAATAACCAGGCTACACCAACATCATGACAGTAGTCTAGATGTTGTCCACATAACAACAAGGGTTAGGAAATAGCAAGTGTATTGTGTATAGCCTTCAATGTTTCTTGGTATGTTCTTCGCCCTTCAAGTCTAGACCAATAACATGACGTCCGAACAGACAAGGTTCTCATCGAACAACCCTTATGTTCCAACATGTAAAATTAAGGCCATGGTGTTATTCTAAACCAAATGAGTGTGTGCTGCAAGATGTTAATAGGACCAGATCTAGACGTCTGACTATTTAAAATGAATTATTCACTGTTTCCCGTCGTCCAGATGTATCTGCCTTTATCAAACCAATATTCGGCTTGACTAAATGTTAAGCACACCAATGGAATGTTATGTTTTAAAAGTTAGTATTTATCAGAACTGTTTATTTATCATTTATTTAATTTCACATTTGCTAAAGAATTGAGTACAGTAAAGCATGGAAGCATCTTACGACACATGATTTCATAGCACTGCGGAAAGACGTCATGTCCCTCAGTGAGTTCGTGTATAAAAGAATGGTACGCAAAGCTGAGGCAGCTTATTTAGTGTTTCAAGTACCACCGCGAAGTAAAGTTTGTCAGACGGTGGGTGGGTAGGTGTAAAATGAACACATAACAGTAAAAAGTGTTCCTATCTTCATCATAAAAGAAGTTGGTGAAAGGCATTTAGAAGTTGAAGTTGAACATAAATACATGACACGTTTTATGGATATTTCCTTTTCAACACGACGTTCACCAGATGAAAGCGCGAGAATTAGTTCTGAAACGTCGTGATAAAGAATAAATAGAAGTTGTTATCCATAAAACTTGTCATGTATTCCTGCAACTATAATTCTGCATTACTTTGCATGTTTAGGCGTGGGTATGAAAAAATTGTATCTGGAAAAGAAGAAAACACCTGTCTTAAATTGATTCATTTATTCTATTTTCTTGGTATTCGAGAAACAAACATATATGCAACAACATCAACATCATTTGTTGTCAAATGTGCAGATTTAGATTCCATAGGGCAGACTACGCCACACACAAGAGCAGTAGAGAACATCAAAATAGACTGCATCTGTGACTGGGATAAAGTAACACACTTCGTTCATTATAAAATGTCTTTTTTCTATAATATATGGTAGTGTAGTAATAAATGAAATATAAACAAAGGAGAATGTTAATAGGTAGCGTTTAACCTTCTTGTCAGTTTTACGCAGCTTTTAGCAATATTCTAGCAATATCATGGCGGGGGACACCAGTAATTGGCTTTGTACCATGTGGGGAATCGAACCCGGGTCTTCGGTCTGACCAGCGAACGCTTGAACCACCAGGCTACCCTGCCACCTCTAAACCTTTTTTTTGAATGTTCTCATGTCCAACTCTCCCTGCAGCCTGTTTCCAAGCACTGACACAGGAAGGCAGCAAACAGTATCAGCAGTCAGTAGGTTCTGACTTAGAAAAGCCTTTTATAATAGTTTCGGGTCTGCGTCCAAATGATCAGAAACACAGAAATACAAAATGTTACCCAGTACGTGTGTACGCAGCTGCCCAGTCACAGACATGGTTGATTTCTGGACATTCAGTACAAGGTTCATGTTATTTTCCTGGACATTAGCGTTTGCAGAAACCGGGTTTCTGTTGACAGGTACGCAACGACTAAGAACGGTTTCTGCAAACAATGCCCTGAAGAAATCTGATAGCTGACAATGAGTTTTTTAACAATGCCAGTGAGTTGTTTGTTCATTTGGGAATAAGCTACGACTACGTACTGCTATAAGAACGATCTTTTAAAGTGTCATTTGCAGAAACCCGAAGTCTGCAAAATGGGAGACCTCGGACTAATGCAAATGTTAATTTAAATAAAACACCATTGAACACAATTTTGGATGACGTCACAAACAAGACAAGGAACGTCATTGACGTTGTATAACAACAGAACATATAGATGTCGTTATTGTTGAAATGGGGCATCTATCAAGAGAAAGCGGTCTGCAGATTTCTGATAATTCTCCCCATGTTAACTATAATAATGAATGGAAATCGGAAAAAAGGTGCCATTTGTCCCCCGACGGTAACATTTGCTTGTGATTCTCTGTTGCAGCTCCGGTTTGTACAATAATTGAACTTCCGATCAACGGAATCAACAGAAACAAGCTATTCTGGGACAACCCGGAAGGCATCCAAATCAACAGTGTAACTCTGGTTAATGAAACAGAGTTTGGCAGCTGTATCGAAGATTCAACCTTTGGCGTTGATGGGGGAGGCCTTTTCACGTTTCGATGTGCAGGTTTCTTTGAAGTATGTTAGTGTTCTACCTTACCGAACACGACACTGTAAGCTGAGGCACATGTTTGTAGAAGACACCTGTACCAAATCCTCTTGAAATAAATATGACGCAACGTGGTTTTGTGTTATTTTGAAATGTATCTTCGTGCAACAGCAAGAGAGAGGGAGAGAGAGAGAGAGAGAGAGAGAGAGAGAGAGAGAGAGAGAGAGAGAGAGAGAGAGAGAGAGAGAGAGAGAGAGAGAGAGAGAGAGAGAGAGAGGGAGGGGAGGGAGGGGGGAAAGGAGAGAGATATGGAGGGAGGGAGGAAAGGAGAGAGAGAGAGAGAGAGAGAGAGAGAGAGATAGCATTTGTCTTGAGTGAGTTGGATGCGTCCTGTGATGATTTTACAGCTTTTTACGGCGGTCTATCAGTGCGTATGTCCTGATCCAGCGGTATCCATCACAAGTCGGCACGTGAACAGAACACCAGAAATGGGCTTCACACATTGTGCCCATGTAGGGAATCGAACCCGGGTATTTGGTGTTACGAGCGAACGCCTTAACCACTAGGGTAGTAGTAGTAGTCGTAGTAGTCGTAGTAGTAGTAGTAGTAGTAGTAGTAGTAATAGTAGTAGTAGTAGTAGTAGTAGTAGTAGCAGCAGTCGTCATGAGTGCGTTTGTTTTTTGTTATTGTCTATAAATACTAGTGGTAGTCCGATTAATTGAAATAATCGAAGATTGGCCGCAGTGCCTAACGACCAAGCAATCGATTGTGTTTTCTCATAATCGAACACAACCAATTTTGGAACACTTGTTTGCATCAACAATATTTTACACAAGGTTGGTTTGTCTGTGTCATTAAATTTACATTTCATAAGCACTACAACCTCGTTCCAAGTCATGATTGAATTAATCTTAAAGAATCCAGGAAATCTGTGTTCCTAACACACTAATCATCCTTTAAATATGCGAAATGTGCCAATGGATTTTGTGCAATTTGCAAAAATCCCAAATTACTACATGTTGTTTCGTAATTTTTTGTGTGTGCATTAACAAAGATAACAGGAACATTTGATAAATGACGCTAACCAATTATTTTCGATGATTGATCTGTTGTAATGAACCAATCATCAAATATGAGATTTTAACCAATTCCAAACACTAATAAATACAAGCGACTAAACCCATACCATGACAAATCTGGGCCGAAAGCAGAGTCAGTTACACGATTCCGACTCCATCACGACATTGTGTTAATGAATCAATATTCAACAGACTGATGATAGCAGGTGTTCGCAAAGTCGGAGCTTACACCTGAAATGTGTGTGTGCGCGTGTGTGTGAGAGAGAGAGAAGCCGAGAGAGACAGAGGACAAGAGAGAAAGAGAGAGAGTGCATTTGTCCTGAGCAAGTTGAGTGCGTTCTGTCATATTTTTACAGCATCTTTTTACGGCGGTCAATCAGTTCGTATGTCCTTGCCCAGGGGCCGTATCCATCACGAACACACGCTCTGTCAATCGTTTACCTGAGTAAATATGATATACGTCAAATTGGGAAATTGCATCAGTCAAGAGAGAACGAGGGCGGTAACTTTTACAGTTGTCATGACGTCTTCGTGCTCTACGTATTCGGACACACTGAGTTCTTTGAGAGGCATTTTAGAAGTTGTGAAGATGAAGGCAAACTAAGTTCTATGGATAGTCAACTTCTTTATAGCAATGAGTGTGACGTTTTGGTGTAGGTACTAACACCGTTATCAAGCAAGTGCACACATCACATAACTTTTTAGCTTAAATGAGAGAGAGAGAGAGAGAGAGAGAGAGAGAGAGAGAGAGAGAGAGAGAGAGAGAGAGAGAGAGAGAGAGAGAGAGAGAGAGAGAGAGAGAGAGAGAGAGAGAGAGAGAGAGAAACAGAGGGCAAGAGAGAAACAGAGAGTGCATTTGTCTTGAGTGAGTTGAGTGCGTCCTGTCATATGTTTACAACTTTTTTACGGCGGTCTGTCACTGCGTATGTCCTGATCCAGCGGTTTCCATCACGAACACAGTCAGTTTTTTAACTGATGGGGTAAAGGGGGTGAGGGTGTCAATTGTCCTGGGTGAGTTTAGTGCGTCCTGCCAAACATATCTATTACAGCTATTTTATGTGCAAAACTCGGCGACCTTTAGTTAGGCGATAAGTATGCGAGATAAACATGTGGTAGTAGTAGTAGCAGTACTACTACTATTACTACTACTAGTAGAGAGCATCACCACTTGCACTCTCTTATGACCATAGTTGCTTGTACAGTCTAGTAGTAGTAGTAGTAGTAGTAGTAGTAGTAGTAGTAGTAGTAGTAGTAGTAGTAGTAGTAGTAGTAGTAGTAGTAGTAGTTGTAATCATGCACTTGTAATGAGTGCGTTTTTTTGTTCTTTGATAAACTTGTCGATAATCACAAGCAACAAAACCCATACCATGACAAATTACTGTACAAACAACTATGGTCATAAGGAAGTGCAAGTGGTGATGCACTCTCAAAACATTCATTATTATATCAACACTGATTGACTCCGATACATCTCCACAATGTAAAAGAGTGCCAGTTTCAACAAAATATATATCACATTGTTCTCACAAGTTCATCAAAACACTCTTGACATACACCAATTGTGCATGAATGCGTCTTTGTTCTTTGATAAACTGGCTATAAATACAAGCGACTAAACTCATACCATGACAAATCTGGGCCGAAAGCAGAGTCAGTTACACGATTCCGACTCCATCACGACATTGTGTTAATGAATCACCATTTAACAGACTGATGATAGCAGGTGTTCGCAAAGTCGGAGCTTACACCTAAAATGTATGTGTGTGTGTTTGTGAAAGAGAGAGAGTAATAGAGAGAGAGAGGGGCAGAGGGCAAGAGAGAAAGAGAGTGTGCATTTGTCCTCAGTGAGTTAAGTGCGCCTGTTATGTTTATACAGTTTTTCTTACGGCGGTCTGTCAGTGCGTAAGTAAAATCAAGGTATGTTTATGTTTAATTCAAAATCGATTTACTCAATACATATTGAATGCACAAATATATGATTTCACAAGAATATAACCACATGATTCCTGAGCCATGCAGAGTAATTTGGCGTCCGCTGCAACATCATCTCAAAGTCAGTATCTAGTATGCCCCCCACCAGCAGCAATCACATCTCTGCATCTCCTGGGCATAGACCGTACCAGTGTCCTTATTCGACGCCGTGGAATCCTTCTCCATTCTTCATCCAATGCTTGGCGTAACTGTTGAAGTGTCTGAGGTTGAGGTCGCCGTAGTCGTACACGTCTATCGAGCTGGTCCCATATATGTTCGATAGGGTTGAGATCGGGTGATTTTGAGGGCCATGGGAGCACGTTTACGTTGTCGTTGGCAAGAAAATTCATTGTAGCATGTGCGACGTGTGGTCGTGCATTGTCCTGTTGGAATATCTCACGTCGGAGGACATCGATTGAAGGAAGAAGATGGCGTTGAAGAATTTCGTCACGATAACGAACTGCAGTTAAATTTCCCTGTATGTTCACGAGATTTGTGCTCCCATTAGCGGATATGGCTCCCCACATCATGACACCTTCTCCCCCCGAATCTGTCACTCACAAGAACGCAGGGGCGACTATAACGTTATTTCACCTCCGATAAACACGTATCCTTACATCATGACGAAACAGCTTGAAACGTAACTCGTCACTGATCCAAATCCTCCTCCAGTGTACGAAGGTCCATGCTCGAACGTTTCGACTCCATCGCAGTCGTGCACGACGGTGGTGGTGTCGTAGAACAGGTCCTGTAAATGGCCTCATCGGTCTGGTACCATGGAGTCTTAGACGATTCCTGACGGTCAGTGCCGACACTCTACGAGTCTAGGAATAATGTGAGCTGTGTATGATGCAGTGACAATTCGATTCCGCAGATAGGATATCTTGATGAAGCGGTCCTGAGCAGGAGTTGTCACCCTTGGTCTGGCACTTCTCGATCGGTCTCTGTCGAATTAAAGCGTCTGTAACGATGCCAAAGTCTTGAAATTGTACTTTTATGGACATTCAGGAGTCGGGCTACTGATGACTGTGTTTATCCGGCCTAAACGTCCAATTGCTTTGTTCCGAGCATCTTCACTCAATCTTGGCATCTTGTTGTTGGCGTATTCCGAATAAATGTGTATATTTCAGCACGGGACTGTCACGTTGTTACAGCCACACACATCAACCACAAGCAACCATACTTTCACGTTCACCATGCTTTCAGATTTATCTCCACACATAATATATTATCATGACATTATTTTACTCTTCAATTTCCTTCTCGTGTGAGAACTAAATGCGTATGGAATTATCAAAACATAAGCTAGCTAACGATTTAATACTCTTGATCTTACTCTTTACTCTCCTTGCTGGCCTCCCCTAATCCCTTTGTAGGCAATAGTGCACACTAAGTGGAACAATCTACTTGTGTGCAGGTAAGCGTATCGCTGTCACTGCAAACGTTGTAGCTATTATTCCCTGTAGGCATTATTCACTGTAGGCATTAGTAGACCTAACCGCCCATCTTCATAAATATTTGGAGGAATTCAACGGCAAGTTTAGACAATATGATAATTCGGTATCGTGTCACTTTTTGATTTCTATAATACGTGTACTTAAATTTGAATATTCATTCGTATCAAGGTGAAGATTATATTTTCATGTACAGCAAACCATTATGTTTAATGTACTAGTTGTGAGCGCAAAATGTATATGAAAATAAATACTATCTCAATGGTTGGATTTCAATTGCTTTGTTTTACTTATCGAAAAACACTAAAATGTAATTCGATCTCTGAGATCTATCGACTCTTGTCTACTACTTGTCTTATGTGTATATTTCATACGTCTTTACGATTATGTATGTTTACAGTACACAAACTGCTATGATAGTTTGAGTTGATAAAGCCGAAATTCAGCATATCGACTAATCAACGACATAGCCAATAAACAATCTCTACCCAAGCTGTTGAGTGACCAAACGTGTTCTTCAGAAATTTCGCCCACGCCCCATCACGTGTCCCTTCCTCTGTGACAGGTATCTCATGATACGATTGGTCATAGACAATAAATGATCAGCCACTATATATAACAGTTGAGATACCGCACGTTCTATTCGGGAAATTAGATGACGCCCTATCACGTGACTCTTTGTTTTATGTCTATACAAGGAATATGTATTATAAAATTTGTATATGTATGTTCGTATGATAACGTATGGTTTTTTTTGCATTAAATCTAGATGAAACAAAGTGCCAAGCTATGTATGTGTTCCATGTTAGTCACAGACGAGCGTAATAGTACTTTCCTTAAAATATTCACTATACACTAGAAATGTATCGGCAAAAACGCTAATTTCGTAGACTATTATAAAGCATGTAAGTAAATTCTTCATTACAGTCTGTCATTGTCATAGATGATTTGTAAAATTAAACCTCACACAATGATATGACAGAGAGAATTTGTTTATGTATGTCTCATCTCTTACATACAAATAATACATACATACAGTTGATAAAATATAAATGTACAAGCCGCCAAAGGTCTACTAGCGAAACAATAAAATTACATAAAACGTTGCAATACATGATATGTATTCACACCTGCTTTCTTTTAACTTGTATCTTTGCGGCACAATTAAGCATTCAGAGCTTGTTTGTACGACTAGACAGTTTCCCATCATCCCCGAAGCCTGCCAGGGAAATCAGGTGTGAATAGCACTAATTAGTCTCGGCACAGCGAGTCGGGCAATCAGGGAGGGGTTCCAGGTGTTGAGCAGTGAATGGCTCTCGGGCTTCAATTGGATTTGGACGCATTTTATTGGATTTGTGTTATGTTTGTCGTCTGTATATATTGAATGCGAGAGTTGAAGGTGACAAAGGCGGCCAGTTTACCTATGTAGGAGAAGTTGTTTTAGTATTGTTGATTACTTTCTTGCATTGTTGCAGGGGTGTATTTGAGTTTGTCGAAATGCTAAATATAAGTGATCAGTTAGATTCTCATATTTTTTCCCCCTGGAGTTATCTTGTAGGTTTCCTTTAAGCAGTCATGCTAAGCGTAGTGTAGATTGTGATGACCGTGACACTAACTTTAGATTTGTCTGGCATGAATCGGAGATAAACTTTAACATATGGGGCATGATGAAATACAAATATATTATCCATTAACCAGCAGCTGCCTTAGCTCAAAGCTCACACACAAATATTTACAAAGATTATCTAATGATTTAAGTTGATGTAGAAGATAACAACTGATTAAGTAGGTAGATGGATTGTCATTGTACATTTGTGGTAAATAACAGTTGTTTAGGTTATTATAACATTCACACATAGGTATGAAATGAAATGCATTTTCTATTCTTTCATTACATATGGGGCAAACACATTGATTAAAATCAACTCAAAACCACCGTCCCTCATTAACTTTAAATTTTAAAATTCCCGCGCTGATCCTAGTAAGAATATTTCTATGTTTTTTCTTTGTTAACAAAGTTAAATTTCTTTCTAGTTCGAAAATGTTTTTATATTGTCTGCATAGCTTATACCTTGAATTATACGTTTCTTCAATTGTACTATTCCATGTCTGTATATACATGTCAACTGCAACGTTTTGAAACATCTGAAGAAACTGGAATTCATTACTGACACCTTGAAATAACCAAACATAACCAAATCCATGTGAAAACAATAAATTACGCACAGATGAAACATAGTTCTCAAAAGCACAGTTATCATAACACATAACCATATCATAATTCTTTTAGGAATTCTTTGTTGATGCATATTAACAAGTTTAAGACAGCATTATATACTTATTACATGCAGTTAAATGTACATTTTTAAATCTTAAAAACATAATAATTATTACCCCGAACTTCGGCACCATACAAAAGAATTCGTTCAACTTGAATGCTTAGAAAAACACAGAATAGTCAACATTGTTCAATTTATATAAGTGATGTGATACTCCTAGAAGTGCCCTTTTACCCCGAGATGATAAATCTAATATATACATTTATCAAATTTACATGAAGATGAAAAAGGAATACCTAGATATCAGCTAAAACACGTTCACCTTTATAAAAAACATTTCCCATTTCTCGCTGTGTCCACCCCTTCTATAAACAACAATCAGAGTTTTCTCTAGATTAACTGTCAATCCTACGTGTCTGCATATGATTCTGGAATTGCTAGTTGTCGTTGCAGACCCGATATAAAATCAAAAACTAAAATCACATCATCAGCAAATAATAATAATAAAATTTCTAGCATATCTGGAAATAATTGCACACCAAAGTTTCCGTGTTTTGTTATATCAAATGACAATTCATTTACACAGAACGAGAAGAGGAGTGGACTTAAAATGCATCCCTGACTTAATCCTATTGGACATTCAAAATAGTTTATTATTACTTTGTAAACAGGCTTTAACAGAGCCATAAATTCTTTTCAGTGCTCTAAGCATCTTTCCAAATAAACCAGATGCATAAAGACATTCCCATATTTTTTTACGCTCTATCGAATCAAATCCTTTCGGAAGTATAGACAAAGGCGACATGTAACTTCTTTTTCTTCTTCAAAAAACTGTTTTGAATGATAGCACATAGCATGAAAATGTGATTTACCCGTTTCTAAAACCAGCCTGGGTTTCTGTAAATTTGTCTCTTAGAGTAGTCCACTTCGTCTATCTTGCGTTAACTAAGCATGACTGTATAATTTTTACTCAAAGTACAAAGTATAGATAATCCTCTATAATTGGTAGGGCTACATTTATTACCCTTTTTGTGAAGAGGGATGATAATTGCCTTTGATCACTGGTTAGGGAATAAAGCATCATTAAACAACTTGTTAAATAATTTTCTCAAAAGTGGAAAAATGATTGCTTCAGAACATTTTAACATTTCAATTATGATCTGAGCATACCCTGGGGATTTACCATTATTTAAATACTGAATTGCAACATTAAATTTTGAATCAGTTATAGGTGATTCCAAATATATGCATCAAGATCATCAAGTGGTTTATCATCTTGGACCGATGCATCATTATCAGTAGCTGGTTAGTCTATGATTTTGAATACATTCTAAGAATGATCCGACTAACTAATTTTTAACTATCACGTTGAATGTTAGAACTTCTGTTGTCACGGCAAAACATATTCCTCAAGTCCTTCCAAAATCTAGAGGAATTATTAACGGTATCTCTAAGAATCTTTCGTTTTCTACTCTGGTAATCATACTTTGATATTCGACAAACAATTTTATATTTGTTTCTCGGATTTTGTACGTGGTGGTTATTTTATTCAACTTCAGGTATGAAAAGACAAATGAAACATTTTAATCTAGAGCCTAGTAAACCTAAATTGAATAAAGCGTGCAGACAAGTGAGAATGGAAAGCAGGAAAGCACACACACACACACACACACACACACACACACACACACACACACACACACACACACACACACACACACACACAAACACACAAACACACACACACACACACACACACACACACATAAAGTTTAGGTGATGCCGCAGTGAATATGATCGTAAATGTTACTGCTGATCTAGAAACATGTATATAGTTTACAGAGAGTTCAAATATGATATTCAATCGTCAAGACTGGATCGACTTAATAACTTCCTAAACATCCCGAAACAATACATTTTGGAAACAATATACGTTCTCTACAAATTCGCTCTACCCCCAAAGGAAACATATCACAAATGGAATGGTCATGTCATTTTAAAAACCTGTTCTCCAAGGAGGATATTGCGTACGATGTTGACAATTGGCCATTAGATTGTGACAATGATGAGCTCAGTGAAGAGTTTATTGATAGGTTTCTGCTGGAATCACCTAATACGGAATATGAAATATTGGATGCTGTATCTCCTCTTAAAGTTAGTAAATCTGCTGGAGTTGATTGTGTTCTTTTTCACGAAATGCTTAAATACTCATTACTCGACATCACGCCCTTAAAGGTTAAAATGTTCGATCGAGTATTTGATACAGGTCGTTTTCTTCCGCCTGTTATTATCCCAATATATAAAAATGGAAGTGCACAAAATCCTGACAATCATAGGAGTGTTTCGCTGACTAGTATTCTTGGTAAAACTTTTACATCTATTATCAACGGTAGGTTAACACAATGGTCAAACATGAGATATTTAATACCAGTATCTCAAGCAGGATTTAGAAAGGACTACTCAACCTTTGATCATATATTTACCTTGTCTGCTACCATGGATAGATATTTATCCTTTAGCAAGCGAAAGATGTATGTAGCTTTTGTAGATTTCACAAAAGGCGTTTGATTCTGTAGATGCTGGAATGTAGAAATGTTTAAGAAATAGAGGTTTGAAGGGTAAATTGTATGGTATCATAAGATCGATGTATTCAAATGTAAAACTATGTGTACGTTGTGGCGATGTTATAAGTGACTTTTTCAACTACCCTGGCGGTTTACGTCAAGGATATGTTTTACGGCCTCTACTTTTTTCCTTTTTCATTAACGAATTATATTTAGATATCACGAAGCCTGGTAAATGGAAACGACAAAACCCTTTCCACATTCATAAGAGTCGATTGTACAATTGTGACTACTAGTATATCATGAGCATATATTTGTTTCATCAGTATTACTATTTGTAAACCAATCGGGTCTGAACAAAACAATCCAATGATTGTCACCATGCGATACGATGACAGAGCATGTATTTATGAATCACTATGAAGTAGTGATGATACCAGGTGTTCGCGAAAAGGTGGGCGTATCCTGCCCCACCGGTGGCACCCGTCATAAACATATGCTAAATCTAGTCAAATGTTCACCTGAATTAATTCGGGAACGTGTGGTATAAGTCAAAATAGGGAATTGCATCGGCATGAATATCTGTGGAACAAAGAGCAAATTTGTCGCAAAAACAAGCCATCATTTTGTCTCTGGTACATCAAATTTGGAAATTTCCTCCTCACGTCTACCATAAAATACAACCCATTTTACAATATGGATCTGAAATATGGGTTTTTAAAGAGTATTCTACCATTATTTGTTGGCAATGTAAATATGTTTATTAGACAGTTTCGTGTGTTAGGCTATTGATATGTTGAAGCAGAAATTGCATTCACCTATTAATGAAAGTTCTAGATATGATTCATATCGTCATTTTAAGTCGTTGCTTGAGACAGAGTTTTATTTAGCTAACTTAAGCTACAAAAATGTTAGCAATGCTTTTATACGTTTTAGATTAGGCCTTAATAATTAGTAATTAACCGTGGAAAATATGTTTCTATTGAAAAGACCCAAAGATTATGTCCATTCTGTAACATTATAGAATATGAACTAAATTTTATGAAATAAGTATCTACCAAAATTGCCTTTACTCACATCAATGATAAATTATTTTCTATATACATTCCTGCAAAGAACCTTCAAAACAAGCAGAAAGTACCCCTATTTATTTACAATACATTTTTGTTAAAGGTCACATGCAACCAAAAAATCAAACATAATTAAAACACAATTATCACTTATTCATGACATATAATATACATTGCTGGTAATGAACAAACATATGAACAAAATTATAAGCGTACAATCGCAAATCAAAAGTGCAAAATTGTGTACTTCGGTTTACTTCCCAAGAAACGAAGCAGCCGGGATACCGAACCCAGTCAGAGCGGGTGGGTATGCACTCAAGTGTAACGGCTGGTTCATTTGCAGATGCCTTCACGGCTCATTATGTGTGTATATAGAGAGATGTTGGGTTTTGTAAATACATGCTCATTTTTTGTGTATAACATTTTGCAATCAACAGACATCATAACATGTCATGTGTTCAAGTATCACACCTGCCTGTCTGTGTAATTACATAATGTGACGGAGACCGACGTCGGGCCATAAATCAATGCATTTTGTTTATGGTGTATAGCCTGATTGGTGTTAAGTTCAAATTGCATGTGGTCAGTGATAGCAGTTGTGTAATGAATATTGTCAGACAGGCAGGCAGACACACAGGTGTCAATAAAACAAGACATTGAGTTTTTTCTGTGACAACGACATATCTATATCACAGTTAGAAATTCTGTACAACGCTAAATAATGACATTGCTTTTAAGTATCGAACTGAGAAAGTGACTCGGTAAGAAGAACGTGTGGTGAAATAGACAAATGAAATTATATAAACAATTCATTTACTGTCATAACATATAAAAAGCTCGCGCCTGTGAGATATCAACAAAACATTAGAAAAATAGCTCACACCAAAGCCTTCACCGAGTATTCACCCGACAACCCGCTTCCAAGCTGCGCGAACCTATTTCACTGCGCACGTGCTATGAGCGCAGCCCAGCCCAGCTGTTGAACTCCGATTTCGCGCGTTTTTTTTCATCGCGTTATTTTTTAACTTTATAAGTTGAATTTGCATTTTTGACGATTTGTTTCGGTAAGTCCATACCGAAAGTAATCAGAATCTGCAAAGTTGTGTTTTACGTTGCATGTGACCTTTAAGAAAAGCATTGGTTAGTTAGAAGTTGATTACATATGCCATTGTTAATATGTATCTGTTTTGTATATGGTCTTTCATGCAATAAAGAATTGATATGAATTGAATATTGATGGGTAACTGGGTTGATGTCTTGATAGCGGACTTGTTAGATAAGTCGGTGTTGACTTTCAACCCAGCGTGTGGAATAAAACTTGTTTAATATATTAGTGTTATTACAAATGTTTAGAGTGAGTGAGTTTAGTTTTACGCCACACTCAGCAGTATTCCAGCTGTATGACGGCGGTCTGTAAATAATCGAATCTGGACCAGACAATCCAGTGATCAACAGCATGAGCACCGATCTGCGCAATTGGGAACCGATGACATGTGTCAACCAAGCCAGCGAGCCTGATCACCCGATCCCGTTAGTCGCTCTTCGACAAGCATTGATCACTGAAGGCTCATTCTAACCCGGACCTTCACGGGTACAAATGTTTAGAACATATACATTAACAACATAGTACAACAATAACATCGTGATTATGTCAGAATTCAAATAAGGTAGGGTCCATCATTGACATACTTGCTTGGTGTATTGTGGCCTTCTTTGAGATGTGTATCTCTCTGTCTGGGGCATCTGTCTGTTTCTTCTTCTTTGGGGCGGGAGGCTCACCCAGACTGAGCTGCTAGCTGATGCAAAGTTCGGTGTTGACTTTCAACCCAACGTGTCGATTCGTTAACACTGTATCTGACCTTGCACGGTAATTGTATTAATGTGAGCTTAATCTGTTTTGTCTTTCACGATGAATGTGGTCCGTCTCTACCTTCCGTAGCCATCGGCCAAACTTCATTCTCGCGAGACTTTCTGTTTCCACACCGTGGCTAACTGTTATTACGCATGAGCAAAACTGCCAATCTAAATACCATATCTGATGTAATTCTCTAATGGTTTTGGGATGCATTTTCACCTTATAACAATATCAAGGAGAAATCCCCATGGTACCGGTGTGTTTCTGGTTGTTGTGCCAGTCTTTAACATGGTTAGTTGTTCTTTGGGTAGAGGTGTCGTGGTGGTTCCAACTACGGCCATCGTTGTCCTCTGCCCGGTAGTCGGGACACGTAACAAACACGCGTTGCTCTTCTTGTTTTAACTCTAAACTTGCATCCATTATAAATTCATTTTTCATCACCATGTACATTCTTAATGCAATCGGCTGGTGCACATGTGTTACCATGATGCCTATGAATCGAACACGTAACTGGGGTTGTTTGGTATCATAGAACCCAAATGAATACAGATATTATTGATAACTGACGACCATTCATACTTATCATTGAATCATTGACCTTTGAATAAAGGATGAACTAATGTGAGCACTGTCAGCCATGCCAAGTGTAACATTCTAGTCAATCCTTATATTATTATTCTAAGCATGTTGCTGACGGTAAAGTGGGGGTGTACTGTCTGAGGGGTACGGCCGTTCAAGGTCGAGCTTCTCGCATAAATTTCGTGAAGCATTCTAGGCCATGGGTTGTCGACACTTCAACAGCTGGATGACACATTGAGAAACGTCGCTCCTCGTTGCCCTCACCATAAAGGTGAATATTACATAAAGTACACAACGTCCAATTCACAGTTTGGACCTTTGTAGGACATTCACCCTTCTGTGATATCCTCTGCGAAGCAAAATCACGGAAAACGACTTCTGAATATTTATTCGTCGTGAATACTCCCATTTACGGCGCTGTTTAGTGAATGTTTAGACATATCTATGTTAATCTTGAAATACCCACACATACATATTTAAACCTACTTCGATTTTTATTACACAAGATACCACTCCAAAACGGAAAGAATGAGAGGGTAATTTCTTAGGCTTAATGACGATATTGTATCGTTTAATGGCAACTTTCTCTTGTTGATTGACAATCTATTCTTTTTTTTTTGTTTTTTACCTACTTTTAAACACATGCGCTTTATTATATACTAGTTCCTGAGGTTAAATTCATCAGAAATACCTTTCATCATTGGAATAAAGAAGTACAAAGTCGCAACGGTTCCATTACAGATCAAATGTCATTCTGGCACCGTTGCGTTCCAAAACGAAGTATACAGGTTTGGCATTTGTACATTGCATGTCTTGGGGTCAGTGGAAGCTGTAGTAAGCTGGTTGCCGATGTACCAGATGTGGCAGTTGCTGATGCTTATCTCTGCCTAACATGGTGAACAATCTGTAACATGCCTTCACTTGTACTCTTGTATATGTACAAGTATTTAGCAATGTTTTTTATTCAGAACATATTTCCCTTCATTTTCACTGATATTTTAACCAATTGAAAATTCTTTCAATACATTTGGATATACATACGATGACAGGATTTGCTTATGTTTCCCGATATTTACCAAAATTGACGTTTATTGGTTGGAGGCGCATTAATCAGGCTGAATTTGTCTCTCAGGTGAAATGTCCCTCCATCACATACTTGGAATATTCAAAATGGACTTTCAGCCAATGATTCTTAGTCTCTTTGTATTTTGGCAATTCCAAATGACTAATGAACACAGCTGTAGCAAATTGGGAGCCACGGGACCATGTGGCTAATCCGAAATGATTATTGTAAAGAGGAGATCAAGTTTTCGTAAATCCCTAAATTAAACACATTATCTGTTTTTACTGAGCAAAAACGTTAATAAACTGATACACTTTCAATTCAAAATAACTTTACACATAATAGAGCACATTTGTACTAGTTCAGTGCATAATTTCCTAGTGCTTTTCAGTGCTTTTCCTAGATACATAGCGCTCACATAATGAATTATATAGCGCTCACGTGTGCTACTATTTTAGGGAGGGAACCCTCAACTCGTCACAGGTCACGTGATTCAAAATGACGCCGCTCACACGAGAGAGATCGACTGAGATGTTTGATGGCTTGCAAATATTAACCTCTGGATATTTTGCGTAATAATCGTAACTGGTTCGCGATAGCGCGACAAACGATTTCCGCCATTGCGGCCTATAGAGAGGTGCTTCATAGCATTCGTGTATGTGAGTGAGCGCTATGTATCTTAGCTAAGGCGGTAGACATGACAA
Source organism: Haliotis rubra (assembly GCF_003918875.1). NCBI lineage: Eukaryota > Metazoa > Mollusca > Gastropoda > Lepetellida > Haliotidae > Haliotis > Haliotis rubra. Next base: position 1,631,216 of record NW_025765547.1, read on the forward strand.
AGACCTTTGATACGAAATGTCATTTACTGGAGATGAGAGTACCGTCCAACTAAAGTTCTTAATTTACTCAGGTGCCCCAGCCTTGCCTTTTTAAAAGGCTTTTCTTGTTTCCTTTGACGCTGCACCTTTGAAACTTCTGCTGGCTTATCGTATATAGGAAGAAAAAACCCTTAACTCGTAGGCTCTGGCCGGATTCGCAGACATTTCCAAGTATAAATTCTAAAGTCGATACCTGAGTAAATGCTTGGTCATAGAGAATTCATAATAAATCCCTTTTAATTATAATAAGTGCTGGATTGTCCGAAAAAATTCTCATTTAGTAGTGTTTGAAATATGGACATTTCCTTAGGAGGGAAATGGTTTCACACCTTATCTAATGGATATCACACTCTGGATATCAAACCTATGTACGTGAACCGTTCCCGAGGAGTGATATTACTTGTACGAAAACCAAGATGGTCAGAGTTGCGTCAGTTAACTTTAACCAAACCGGTTATTCAAAAGAAATAATGAATCTGTTAAATAATGATTTTCATAAAATTGTCAACTTTATTCCCAGTTTATGAGCCTGATGACTTCAGTTAACTTGAGATATTTTACCTGTATTTATTGAAGAACTGCATACATATTTCTATATGCACATTATATACTTTGTATACTTGATTTGGGAACAATAAAAAGAAAAGCAGTGTAACACAAGTGGACACTTTTCCATTAGGGTATCAGTTTAATCCATTTCCTTCAACCTGTTTCCAATTCTTAAGACAAATGAGAGTGGAAAAGGTGCTCCTGGCAGATTCTGAATCCTGCTGAGTTTTCCCACGTGTTCTACACATTAGTACTTGATAGTTTTGATGTGCATCAAAACTTCGCACTCACGAAATAAGAAGTTGTTATCCATGTTTTTTCAGTATTATGATATTCAACATAAGTACAATAAAGTTTTTGAAAGGCATTTCGAAGCTGGACGGACATGAATGCATGGCATGTTTTATAGATAACAACTAAGTCTTCTATTCATCAGGTGAATCCTGAGTCAGTGCAAGGAGTGAATATATATAGATAAAACATGTTTACACAACGCAAGCTGGGAGAATGTACACAGATATCGATAACCATATAATTACGAAGCCAATTACCTCTGAAACGTCGCTTAAGAAATAACAGAAGTTTTTATCCATGTATTTAAAGTACAATAAGCAGGATGTCAAACACCCGTGCATTATTCAATGAGGCGACTTCTCGAAAATGTCAGTAATAAAGAATATGTGTAGATATTTGTGTTTGCCAGTTTCAAAAGCTGTATTAGGTAATAGTGGAATTTCCGCAAGTCATGTGATCTAGCTGCCGATCACGTGGTACAGGTCAAGCTTTGGGACAAAATGGCGTCTGTCAACCGTGCCCTTGAGTGAGCCTCGCCAAGTTCAAAGTGCAATATCATCAATATGGGGGTAAAACGATGCGCTTATGGCACTCGTAATAGTGACTCACGTTTCTACCATAAACCAGATATGGCAGATGTGTTTTTTATTAAATTTCCAAAGCCCACATCAAAGCCCGAGATGTGTGACCGCTGGATCAGAGCGTGTTCCCGCGGTGATAATTTTGGCCGTCACAAGATCACCCAAGATACATACATGTACATATGTTCCAAACACTTTGCTGGTGGACATGGTCCTACAGGCGAACATCCCGACCGTATACCAGCTACCGCTAGAGGTGTGGAACTGAGAATCTTCAACACGAAGAAGTCAAGACCACCATCTAATGGCCGTGTGAGCTTGTCGCCAGAGAAGAAAAGAAGTCGTTCACAACTCCAGGTATTGTTTAGGAATGAAATGAAAAAAAATACATAAACAAATAAATCAATGAACAAATAGATAACTACATTTTGAATAATTTAAAAAAATCTCTTTGTAATAATTCATGATGTTCATAAACTAGTATTTAAGGATTTTTTTGCAGGTACTCAATGCGGACATTGATAAGGAAAATGAAATAATTGAGGGTTCTGAAGAGCAAGCTACAAATGTTGATGATGGAGGTAAATCCATTGATTATAGTACAGACAAAGCTTTTAAATGGAATGTTTAGTTAATGAAACCCGGTTGGGTTTTTAGCACTCTTTATTGTCTGAACAAGTTTGCAATTATAAAATTATAAGTTGTTGTTTGGTGTTTATTTTTGAACCATTTATCACCCTCCCAGTTTTATTTTTTACAAAAATATTTTATTTTGCAGATGTAAGAAAACAGGTTTCCTATTCTGATGCAGCTTCTCAGGCTGATCTGGCTGATCATGGTGATCTGGCTGGCTACAGCGATGATCAGCTCAAACAACCTAAACTTCTACAGAGAAAACTATTCATGGATGATGTTCTCAGAAGTGACAGATCATGCAAATTCTACACAGGTAAATAATATCTGATTCAAATCTATAATAAATACATTCATTTAATCTTTTATTAAGTGATAATATATTTTGCATGATATAGACCCTAATGTGTGTTTTAAAATAGTTATTTGACCAATATATTTCAAGTATTACATCCATCGAGCTTCTGTTGTTCCTGCACAGATTCCTACAGTCCAAAGCTGAGAGGTTAACACTGTGGACAATATGTTATTTGTTAACCCTTTCACAGGCAGTGCTGTAAAGTGCAACCTTTTACTAAATGGTTACTTGCAACTGACTTCCTAGTACCAGCCATTGTGAAATATATTAATCAATGAACAGATCCACTTGACTATGTTAACCGATACATATTTACTTTTCAGGAGAATGCCAAAAACAAAGATGAGTGATCTGTTTGGCATATCATCATCGACAGTTAGCCGTTACTTCCCGACATACATTGAGTTTATATCAAGGGAGCTCAATTTTGTTGTTAAGTGGCCAATCAGACTGCAGGTTCAAGCTCACCTCCCAAAGACATTTAGATATTTTAAAAAGACTGTTGCCATTATACATTGTACAGAATTTTTTGTACAGAAACCCTCATTGCCATCTAGTCAGAGAGTGACCTGGTCATAGTACAAACATCACAATACCTTCAAATGTCTGGTTGCTATTTCCCCAACAGGCGCATTTACTTACATCTCTCCACTGTGGTCTGGTTTAGTGTCAGATAGGCGCATTGTTAAAGAATCAGGTTTCCTTGATAACTTAAACTATGGTGATGACATAATGGCTGACAGTTTTTTTTTATTAGGGATCTCTTAGCATTAAGAGGATGTACATTAAACATACCACCTTTTGCGCATGGTAAGCAGTTAAGCAAGGCAGCTGTTCAGAAAACCAGGAGAATAGCCCATGCTCGAATACATGTTGAACGGGCAATTGGTCGCCTCAAGAACTTTAAATTTTTACAAGGTATTTTTCCACTGAAATCCAAAAAGCTTATTAATCAAAGTGTACAAGTTTGTGCACAGTTATGCAATTTTGACAAACCACTTGTAAAGTAACTGTTGTTATTAGAATATTGCCATATTCATGATCAATTACTTTCATGATTCTGTTGTCATGAACATATTGAAATGTTTTGAGCTTTTTTCACAGAGTTGTCTCCCATGTAATTAACATACATTTGGGATTACACTCTCTTAGTAAAGTACAGATTCTAGTACTTCTGTTTGGGTTGAGTCCCATCTGGGATTCAAGAGTCAGGCACCTCAAGAGTCAGGCACCTAATCGCCAGCACACAAAGTCAGCCGCCTAACCCGCTCAGCAACCAATACTTCCATGTGTTGTTGAACATGACCTAGAGTTCTTAGTGTGAACTGATCTCAATGAAGTTTTATTAAAGTTTTAAAAAATAAAAAGATAACAAGCCTTAATAAATTTTGTAATTTTATTTCATTTGAAATAATTGCTACTCCTGAATGAAATATTATTTAACATGTCTCTAACTAACATGTCTAACACTAACACAGAATGTCATGATGCATTGATGATTAAGATGCAAGTGTGCTTGATCTAAGCAGAAAAGTGATCAATGAATTCACACATGCTTAAATAATTCTGGAATAACATAATTCATATAGCAATAATTCAAGTTTTGAATAATAATTCAAGCTGAAATAATTCTGGAATAACATAATTCATATAGAAATAATTCAAGTTTTGAAGCATCCTATGGAAAAAGTCCTCGTTGAACTGAACAGGTAACACCAATATTCCAGATTAAAAAAAAGCCCAAACAACTTAAGTAATCTATCCATCAAACTCAAATTGTCTGCTAAATTCGAGTTTAATATTGATTTCAGTTTATTCTGGGAAATGCATTTACCTGCTCTTTCAAATTTGAGTAAAAACTCTAACTTAAGTTAAACCTCAGACTTAAGTTTGTTTCGAGAAATCGGGGCCAGAACATGCTCTCTGTACCTCGCAATAAACTTGAAACATTTGGAAGGAAATTCTTTGCTTGTTCTGCCCTCTACTGTGTAACTCATAGTGGCCATAAATTCAGCAGTTGACTTTATCCCATACAAACATTTGCAGAAGACCCACCTGTTTTCTTCTCATTAAAACTAACTATATTTCCTTCCCTTATACATTTCAGTTTATAATTGTAATATATCAGCGCTTTGAGCATGATTCTTGTACATGGAAAAGGTGCATTACAAACACACACCCAACAGTTTCAATCCTAAGCTTCTTTGTAGCCACAGCTTCAGTCTGGCTCAAGGCTCTCCTCTTCCACAGACAGGGACCAGATGTAACGGATGGCTTTTCAAAATCCTCAAGCGCATACAGGCTTGCTGCTATATGTCGACAAGCCCCATCAGCACTGAAATATGAACACAAAAATGACAAAGAACTTGAATGAAATGTTATATTAACACTGAAGTGTTTAAATGCCAATATATTAACATTTTATAAACGTGATATAAAATCAATTACAAATTTCTTTTGAATAAAGGTTGCATTAATTAAATATTTCAAATACATGTATTGAAAATATATTCAGTGGTGGATAATTGTACTGAACATGGATTAAAACTTACCCGGCAGGAAATTCACAAAATGCCAGTTTGATCACTGCTGTTGAGTTTCCACGAGGAACCACATATCATATGTTGGCTTTCCAAGATAGGAAGAATCCTTCTGTGTTGGTTTCCCCTTTGACTTGAATGCACAAAGGTTACTGGCATCACTAATGTCACAATATTGGAGGTCTAACACATGACCATCATAAAACAAACGATAGTCCTCAAAAGACTTGAAAGCCTTCAATTTCCTCCTATCATAATCAGATCTATGAAATAACAGGTAGTTGAAGATATCATACAAGCCAAAGTCTGGGATGAGGCTGAAGTCAGATGTATAAGTAAGAGCAAATGGATCATCAAAATCACAGTGTAAGTCCATGAGACATTTCTTCATAAATGTTTCTGGTCGACAGTCATGTTGAAAATCGGGATCAGGCTCCAATTCAAGTTTGACGACTGCATTGGCTAAAGCTATGAGAACCTATTTTCTGTGACCTGTAGTTGTTATTCCGTACTTTTTCAAATAATCCTTAATTTCTGGGACTTTAAATTTCTCCATGTGTAATTAATCATAACTTATATAAACTGTTTATATCACATGCACCTGGCATCGGAGACGTGCCGGCTACCAGATCTACATTCTAATTGCTCAGCCGAATTATGCAGCCTCAGAGAAATATTATATACACTAAAGGGACAAATTATATACAAAAACTATTTAGAACGAGTATTTCATTCACTAAATTCCATAAACTGCGAATAAATGTTACAACAAACGTGATCAGTAACTACAACGATGCTTGACAGACGCCATTTTGTACGAAAGCTTGACCTGGTCACGTGATAGCGCCATTAGTCACGTTACCACCGGAAAATGGCCTATTACGCACAGTGTTATTATAGTCTTTTAATGGCATTTAGAAGTGACCTGTATGTGGATGAAATGTCCTCCAAAACGCCCTGCTCTTCATTTTACAGATGTTAACATGAATAAAGTTCCTACCTTCATGTTAAGGACATGTAGGGTCACACAGACATTGTAAATACTCGGATGATGTCTTGTTTTTACGACAAATTAGTCCTTTGTTGTAATTTAATGACGTTTCACGGTTATTCATGCTATCAGAGCGAAAACTGCGGTTTCGACTTTTCTCCATGCTAAATCCCTCGACTTTTCTTCATGCTGATGTCCGATGTAATTCCCTACTTTGACTTATACCACACGTTTCCGAATTAATTCAGGTGAACATTTGACTAGACTTAGCATATGTTTATGACGGGTGCCACCGATCGGGCAGAATACGCCCACCTTTTCGCGAACACCTGGTATCATCACTCTTTGATAGTGATTCATAAACACGTGCTCTGCCATCGTATGGTGACAGCCACTGGATTGTCTAGTCCAGAATCGATTTCGTACATCGTACAGCTATATAATACTGCTGAAACAAATATATACTCATAATATACTCACAATTGTACAATCGACCCTGATTTTAGCAGAGATTTCTTATGGATGTGGAAAGGGTTTTGTCGCTTCTATTTCTGAAGAAGTGGACTTTGAGCTTTCGTTTGATGGATAAGTACTGTCCAGCTCCACATGTAGGTACCTGCGTGCACCGAGAATACGGAATATCACTTCAGTTGCATGGAGTGAGTGAGTGAGTTAAAATTAAAGTTACATGAGCAGTATTTCAGCCTTATCGTGACTAGAAAAGTTAAACATATATAACAAATACGGGAGTTTATATAATGTTTTCAAAAAGGACAGTAACATAACTAGAATGCCACAGATGTTGTAGTATGTGACCATAAACAGCAAATGTCCAACCTTAACAATACAATATGAACACGGACTGGAGATCACCAGCAGCAAAACGTAAATCGCCAGACTTGGACTTTCCCTCTGGCCGCTAGTGATTGTATGAAATATTAGCCAGCAATTAAAATTCACAAATATACTACGTCTAATATTGTGATACTAATAAAATACTTATGTGGTCTTATGGTATATCCTCTCAGGGATATAGAGGATATTATATGAGTGCCCATGTCATGCTATGTTTACGACACGAGTGCCTAATTGTTGGTATTTCCCGAACGAGAGCGAGGGATATACCGATATTTAGGCACGAGTGTCGTAAACATAGTATGATATGGGCACGAATATAATATTCTGTTTATTACCGAAGTCGTCAAATTGAGGAAAATAACCCAAATCTACTTTCAAACATAGGCTGTCTACCCGCCGTCGCCGCATGTAGAACGCAACGTCACAGAAGAAACGTGACGTCATAGCATTGTTCATGACGTCACGTCACCATGACAAAGTGATGTTTTGCCCTAGGGCATTGTATGAAAAATATCAACCCCGATATGTTCGCCCTCGTAGGTAATAAACTTTACACTACCTCAACCCCCTTCAAGACAACATTCACTAACCATGCAAGTTGCAAATTAAACACTTCTAATATTGTAAATTATTATAACTATCCAAACAATGTCTGAATTTATTAATCAGTTGAATTTCATCTGAAACTCCAACAATTACAAGATGACTAACAAGATGAAAACGATCCTTTGTGGATGAAAAGTTTGAAATATTTATCCCTTGTGACCGAACATCCATATACAAGTACAACCAGAAATTATTTAGAATTTAAAGATTGTAATTTTTATTTTTTATTCACTCATTACTCACGTTTTAAATGTGAATATTAGCAGAACATAACTCCAGATTCAAAGACAGGTGAACAGTTAGTATTTTGTCAAGTCACCATGGGCAGCAATGCAGGCTGTAATGCGGCGGGGCATACTACTGATCAAAGAAGTTAGAAAGTCGTGGTCCATGCTGTCCCAATATCGGACCAACTCTTCTTTCATTTCAGCAATATTTGTCAGATTTTTCTTATTGACACTTTCTTTCATAAGTCCCCAAACATTTTCTATTGGATTTAGGTCAGGGCTATAGCTTGGCCAATCTAATAATGTCATATTTTGGGTCCGAAACCAGGCCTGTGAATACATTGAACGATGTTTTGGGTCGTTTTCCTGCTGGAAAGTCAAAAAAATTCCATAGAACACGTGAGCAGATGGAAGTAAATGTCCCTCGAGAATATCTGTGTACCGCTCACTGTTCATATTCCCTTCAAATATACAGAGGGGCGTTGCCCTTAAAACATATATGCCACCTCACACGTTAAATTTCGGACTGTACTTTGGGCGCTGATACAAAGGTTTTTCAGTTTGTTTGGTCCAGAATTTCAGTGCATTAGGAAACAGCCACACAGCACTTTCATCTGAGAAAATCACATTGTCCTAGTTAATATTTCTGTGCTGTAAGCACCAGTTCAACCTTCGCTCCTTTTGTTCAGGTTTCTTGATCGGTGATGGAATTCCTCGACTTTTCTGCAACCCATTGCATGCAGCTCAGTTCTAATTGTCTCCCTACAGACAACCACAGCTCCTCTACCAATCATATTCAGCCTTAAGTTTTCTAAACTCCTTCGTTTGTTTTTAGAAACAAGAATACCAAGCCGCCTCCTGTCACCGACAGTCAATTTTCTGGGCCTACCTGCACCTCCCTGGTGCTCAATGCCATATCCATTTGCAATATTTTTCAAAACACGATAAATAGTGGACAAAGGGATGCCTGTTCTACTTGAAATCACTTTAGCTGATCTGATGTCCTTGTTATAATACTCTAAAATCAACTTCCTCTTCTCTAAATCATCCATACTGAGGATCACTGAAAATGTCGTCTGCTAGCAAGTAAACAAAGGGGGATAACTCTTCACAAACTAATGAAAAAGGATTAACGGAGTTGTCTCTCTTGAATGACACCAAGCACTTGATAGCTGGTCAAGGTTGTATACTAGAAATCCAACTAAACATATTCCTAAAATTCTCAATAATTTCTGGTCATACAATAGTCACGTAGAACATGCATGACCGTGAGTCTTCACCACAATGTATACAAAATGGAGGATACTCACATTGCAGCAGGTACATTTAGAATGGCCAATACGACATTGTTGTTAATGAATGAATGAGTTAAGATATACAGTCACGTCGGCCATATTTCAGTCATATCATCATGACTAAAATAGGTCAAACTTAAATACTTTATAATGTTAAATTATACAATCTGTCACCAGGACAGTAAAATAATTAGATTACTATAGTTAAAGGTTTAAAACAAGCGTGCAACTTAAAATAATATACTACAATTGCAGATCCAGAAGGGGGGTGAGGGGGTGAGCACTCTCTCTCTCTCTCTCTCTCTCTCTCTCTCTCTCTCTCTCTCTCTCTCTCTCTCATTTATTCCACTGGAAATCACGTGACCTATCCGCACGTGACTTCATAAGTGACTAGAGTCCGCCATATCACAAAAGACCAAGCGCTACAGTAGTACAAATCGTGTTGTTTCTGTCGTTTTAGTAAATGGTACGATGGTGTATTGTGTTGCCTGGGGATGCACGGCATCATCGAACAATGGAAAGAGCCACCATTTCTTCCGTTTTCCAAGTAAAAAGAGACATGCACACATGTGGTATGAAAATCCAAAAGCTAAGCTGAAGAATGAAGCAGTACCTAGGAGATTCATTTATACGGTTATGGTCCGGGAAAGCGAAATCTGGACCTCATTTTAGGTGTCGCTTTCGCGGGAACGGACAAGCTACAGTGAACACTGAATTTAGCGTTCCCGGGACTCTCAATACACAAGAAAAACAAAGAAATGTGAGTCGTCGTCTGATACCGTAGTCATGGTAGAAATTTGATAAATATTTTGATGTACATTAGTAGCGAATTTAAACCAAACTGAAATTATTCACTTTTGATATATACAGAGATAGGAATTCGTCTAGTCTCTCCCTAGAGCACGTAGGATGGTGTACACTTGCGTAGTTTCAGGACCGATTTCATGAATAACCTGTGAACATTTTCGAAAATGTCTATATTTGAATTTATATTACAATTTATGATACAGCTCAACTTCCCTCAGTTTAGTTCACAATGAGATGCCGGAAAAACAGATATCGATTGTACACGAGTATAACAAAGGAGTACATACAAGATGTACAACAAGATGACAAAATGATGCATCAATTAAAGTGTTTACAAACAATCTTAATGAACTTGGATATATTTTAAGAGAAGATATTTTACATGAAAGAAAGTTGACGGAACTTTGACAAATTCGGCCAGGAACAATGTTCATAATTCATTACAAAACTATAAAACTATAGTTAATACCTAATGTTATGTTTTTGTATCTGGGCACATTCTGGATCTAAATTGTAAAAAAGTATTTCCCAATGATGTTTCCCTTGTTCAATCCATTTGGCTTTTGATCTTATAAAGGAGCCTTCAGTCTTTATTTTATTCAAAGTTTTCTTTTTTTAGCTTGCTTAAATTTTTCCATTGGTATATCTTACTGAGTTTCTCTAGAGAGAGATAGATTCTTCTTTGTAGAACATATCACTGATATCTCTAACAGCATTGTCGATTGAGGTGGTTGGGTCACTACCTGCACAAGGTTCACAATTTCTTTCACAAGTGGGGTCACGTACGTGCTGAAACTTGAAACAATTCATCTCAGTTAGGAGGCTCACAGATCGAGTATTGGGGTCGCGCGCTAATCTGATGTACGGTAATCCGATGTTTTCATAGCAATTCGCTTTCGCGGCACTTATAGCACAACTTTGGTTTTCGCTTTACCGGGAATAGGGAATATTGAAATTTCGCTTTCCCGGGCCGACACCATTTATACTACATCATTCCATGTTACAACTTACTGTCAGTGGTATTTTTAAACATAGATTAAATCAAGTCCGATTGTGATGATAAAGGGTCGAATTGCCACAGATACAAAATGTCCCAGCAAATTTGGTCAAATTGGTGTGTGTTGGTTGGACTGTATCACATTTTACTGACAAATAATATTCCTGATCAATTACATGATCTATTTTTAAAATTCTTTTGACACCAAGCGGTTTCTTCGTTTCGCTTGATTCTTCTTCATCTTCACTGGAAGATTGTTTTGCAAGATGTAAAATCGGATCGTATTGATACGGTCCAACATCCATTTCAGAAATGACATCAGAAACATCCTTTATGGCTTCAGACACTGTTAAGTTGTGAGGTAAAATCAAAGAGATAGCCATCAGCAACAGGCACATATGACGTCATGTTACGTGATATCCCATCTGCTCATTAACTGACGGCGGTTCCCGTAATAGGCGGAAATACAAGTACGTTTTGTGCGTGTTTATTGCGATTTTGCAAACTTTTTGTTCAATTTTAATCACGGAAGGTGACTTTTAGAATATCCTTTACATCTATGAATAGTGTTGTTTCCGTTAGTATTCCCCTTTAATTTAGATAAGGTAAGACCGACCTATTATTTGAATAAAGTTTAAAGATGATTTTATAGGGATGGCTGGGATATCATTCACTCCCCAACCACCATTGAGTGTCTTTAACACCTATGCCGCATGTCTGTGGATCTCCAACAGACAACACCAAGGATGCCAGGAGGGTTAATCTGTCATACAAACCCTGAAATAAATGTATCCAAGAAAGCTCGTGCAAGTCTAGAATATGTGGCAAGTCTAGATGTGTTGCAGAACGGGGAGCGGCTGCCAAACACACCAACATGACATGAAGGTGAAACATGAACTGTTGGGCTTTGAAAGCGATGGGTTTTCATCTATCTGTCATCACAATTGCACAGCAAGTTAAATGTGAAAACATTCTACAACTGGCAAAAATTCAATCGGGCGACTTCAGACAGGCGACTCGGCTTCGGTTTTTACACTTACCATTCAAAGACTATGGCACCATCATCAGACATGGTTCAACACGTGATCCAGATAGACTCACCACGCCCACCTCTACAGGTACAGCAATACCAGTATTTCGTAGGATATCAGCCAAGACAGTGAGGAACATCTACGAGCAACAAGTATTCGCCCGAAACGACAAGATCCCCGTTCCACAAAGCGATCGTAGCGTTAAAATGATTGTTACTCCCATACTTTAACATAGACTTCCGACTGTCGTAGCGCTAAGATGATCGTTACTCCCATACTTTAACATAGACTTACGACTGTCGTAGCGCTAAGATGATCGTTACTCCCATACTTTAACATAGACTTACGACCGTCGTAGCGCTAAGATGATCGTTACTCACATACTTTAACATAGACTTCCGACTGTCGTAGCGCTAAGATGATCGTTACTCCCATACTTTAACATAGACTTCCGACTGTCGTAGCGCTAAGATGATCGTTACTCCCATACTTTAATATAGACTTCCGACTGTCGTAGCGCTAAGATGATCGTTACTCCCATACTTTAACACAGACTTACGATTGTCGTAACGCTAAGATGATCGTTACTCCCATACTTTAACATAGACTTCCGACTGTCGTAGCGCTAGGGTGATCGTTACTCCCATACTTTAACATAGACTTCCGACTGTCGTAGCGCTAAGATGATTGTTACTCCCATACTTTAACATAGACTTCCGACTGTCGTAGCGCTAAGATGATCGTTACTCCCATACTTTAACATAGACTTCCGACTGTCGTAGCGCTAGGGTGATCGTTACTCCCATACTTTAACATAGACTTCCGACTGTCGTAGCGCTAAGATGATTGTTACTCCCATATTTTAACATAGACTTCCGACTGTCGTAGCGCTAAGATGATCGTAACTCCCATACTTTAACATAGACTTCCGACTGTCGTAGCGTTAAGATGACTGTTACTCCCATACTTTAACATAGACTTCCGACTGTCGTAGCGCTAAGATGATTGTTACTCCCATATTTTAACATAGACTTCCGACTGTCGTAGCGCTAAGGTGATCGTTACTCCCATACTTTAACATAGACTTCCGACTGTCGTAGCGCTAAGATGATTGTTACTCCCATACTTTAACATAGACTTCCGACTGTCGGAGGGCTACAATCGCATTGAGCTACGGGGCCTGTTCGAGGCGTCATTCTGGCTGATGAACATCTTTGGCTACGACGTCAATGTGTAATTGACACAGAGTATGGCGACAACAGCGATGGAGGTCGTGTTTACAGACGTCGTGGGGGAACGTTATGCTCGAAACTGCAAGGATGTGGACAGTTTTGGTGGCGTAAATGAAATGATGTGGACCGCTATCTTACTTAGACCTAATATACCTCAAGGGCAATTTAACGGCACAGCGTCACACAAATGAAATTCTTCGGCCACACGTCCTTCCCATTACATAGCAAATATAACGTCATTTTTCATCACAACAAAGCCCGACTTGACAGACTGACAACAGCCATTTTGGGGGAACCACAACACTGTACTGTCATGGCCCTCAAGACTTTCAGATCTACATGCCATCGAATATTTACATGCCCGTGATGATCGTCTGCGATCAAGTCAGCAACAGCCACAGAAGCTGTCATAAACATTGCAGGGAGGGTGGGTGAACATTCCCCAGGCTACACTCGTAATCTGATTCGTGCCATCAGTTCTGGACGTTCATGGGGGTCATGCAGGATGGTGAGAACATATGACCTTCACTTTCACATTCGATTGCATTTCGAAATTTCTTATGATTGTAGAAAGGACATTGTTGCTTCTACTTACGTGTGTCATGATGAACATGGGTCAGTGACAATGTCTTGTGTTAAATTTGGATCTGTTGATTATTTATATAATACTTAAACCATACACCTGAAAACCACTTTAGCGTTTCTTTTTAAAAAGAGTATACATCGTATATGTATCGCGGCTGAGCGTGAAAAATACGTGTCGTAGTGATGCGTCATGTGACCTGAATTCGCGACCGTTGGTTTTATGAAAACACATCCAGTGTGGCGGAAAACTCATTTTAGCGAAATGGATTGTTTTGAAAATGTCTTTTTCACTCAAAATACCTTCTCTGAAGCTACAACTTTAAATGTAGGGTCACATTAATTCTGACTGAAAAGTACTTTTGAAAGGAAGTATTTCAGGTAGCAATATTGACATTACGCTGCACTAATATAGAAATCGTTGGTTATTAGTTCCACTCACACAGAAAACACAGTGGGCGGTGAGGATTTGGTATTCATTAGCGTGAAGAGGTGGGTTTGAAGTAAGGCAGCAAAACATTGTCTTTCTGATGAAGATTTGAATAGACCGCTTACTATTATAACATTGTTAAATCTATTAGTCACATGATCATAACGGGTCCGGGTATTGAGACGGGTACCCGTGTCTAACTCATTACCCACCTGTCCCGGATATTCGGGTTACCCGCCCAAACCCTAACGTCGGGGAAAATGGATTCACTCTGAATCTTTCACCGGTGAAGATCCGGGTTAGAATTGGTCTTAAACAACCCGCGCTTGCCGTAAGAAGCAACTAACGGGTCTGGTGGTCAGGCTCGCTAACTTGGTTGACACGCGTTATCGTATCCCAATTGCGTAGATCGATGCTCATGCTGTTGATCACAAGATTTTCTGGCCCAGACTTGATTATTTACAGACCACAGCCATATATCTGAAGTATTGATAGTGCGGCGTTAAGCAACCAACCAACCAATCTTCATGCGTCGATCTAAGAAACAAAGTCACTTGTGTCCTCCACTTCATGTTCTGGGTGCCGTTGTACAAAGCGATCTTAGTGCTGGCGTCTTCCCGGAATACCGGCACCTTTTGTTTTAGTTAGGTAAAGCAGTGTTTTATTAATGAATGATATATATCCACTGCTTTACATGAATAAAATGTCTTTCACTAGTGACATCTATTTTTCTTTCATTTTCCTTAGTAATACAAGTACCACCCATTACTAACCCCTACATGTAAATTGTACATTTAATTTTGATACGACCCGCGTGCTTGTAACAACAGCGGATTAGTTCAGCAACCGTAACATGCCGGCATTCCGGGAACAAACCGGAGCTAAGGTGACCGTAACTCCCATACCTTAACATTGACTTAAGGTAGTCTTTGTGCTAAGGTTGTTTTGTACAACGGCACCCAGTAAGGTAAGACACTGTTACACGTGGAAACACATCCATGCTTTAACGCCACTGTACATATGATAATATGTTTTACAAGATGTAGATGTGTTCATGTAGACCGGAAGTACACTAATGTACCATGTCACTTAAGATGTCCTCACTGTAGGCTTAATGACAAAAAGTACTCGGAAGATGAAGTTCATGTTTTACTTGTAGGTGACGAATATTCTTCTAGTAGATATAAGTATGTTAGTAACTACACTACACTAGAAGTAAATATACTTTTGTAAGAATAAAAACACTCAAGAAATACAAATAATGGATGGCCTCTGCTTATATACATTCTGTTGTACAAAAGATAAGAAATACGTTTTAACAGCACTTAATAGCCCTAGTTTTCACGAGTACTGTGAATGATATATGCGTCTAAGCTCTATATGTGACTGTATATCTCCATGCATGTAGCTGTCCACCTCAAGCAGGGGCGTTGGTGTAACCTAGTGGTTGAAGCGTTCGCTTGTCACGCCAAATAACCGGGTTCGATTCGCCACATTGGTACGATGTGTGAAGAATATTTCTGGTGTCTATGTCGGGATATTGCTTCAATATTGCTAAAAGTAATGTAAAACAAAACTCACACACTGATAACAAATTACATTCTCGATTTCCTCCTAGTTTCTATTAATTGAAGCGCTCGTAAGTTTTGCCTGCATGTCTGTATATGGGGGCAATGGGTTCTACACTGAATAAATGGTCTTGTCTTGTCCTATCTAGATAACAGTTAAATCAGATATGATTTTTGGGGTGTGTAAATGTGTACTTTGTGCATTTTTTATACATGTTTCAAGAAGTTCTTATTCAATTTATCTCCTTTAAACACGATTGGATTTAGGTGTGTGACACTTCACCAATACAAAGAATAACTTGTATATTGCAGGCCACTCAGCTTCCTTGTACTCACTACAATATGACACCATTCAACAACTGTTGGTGCGGCGTTAACCAATACGGTCACGCCGTAAATATAAGGTTTGTTGAACTGAAGCAATATAAAATATGTTAAAATGATGCCATGTAATACTGTTTGGAGCGTATCTGTGCGATGAAATATATCATCCATGATCACTGACTGACTGAGTTTGGTTTTACGCCGCTTTTAGCAATATTCCCGCAACATCACGGCGGGGGACACCGGAAATGGGCTTCACACATTGTACCCATGTGGGGATTCGAACCCGGGTCTTCGGCGTGACGAGCCAACGCTTTAACCACTAGGCTACCCCACCGCCCCTCATCCATGATCAAAATGTATGTAATATCGGCTAATAGCAATAGTCTATTTCACGATTCTTATTACATATGAATCACTAAGATTGACTGAGTATGGTTTTACGCCGCCTTCAGCAATATTCCAGCAATATCCGTCACGCCGAAGACCCGGATTCGATTCCCCACATGGGCACAATGTGTTAAGCCCATTTCTGGTGTCCCCCGCCGTGATATTGCTGGAATATTGCTAAAAGCGGCGTAAAACTAAACTCAGTCAGTCAGTCAGTCAGTCCAGCAATATCACGGCAGGGGACACCAGAAAATGGCTTTACACATTGTACCCAAGTGGGGAATCGAACCAGGGCCTTCGGCGTGACTAGCGAACGCTTTAACCACTAGGCGACCCCACCGCCCCTGAATCACTATGAAATGATAATGGTAATAAAAGTGGAATATTTATTATTACTTATTACTTATATTATTATAAGTGCAATAAGGTGAGCGTGTTCTTCCCCACAAGGACGAGTCACCAGAAAAAAAACCAGGAACATATAATACAAGTAAAAATGCGTCATTTCATTCGCGAATTTTGTGGCATTCGCAAACATTCCATTTGTACAATTTAAAATTGCTTGTATCTTCCCCAGCCATACAAATGCATCAAGAAAGAAACAAAATAACATGCTTACGCCACAGTTTTAGTTTTAGCCCACAGATTCACGTACGCATGAGTGCACATGAGGTGTACTTTAATATTATAAATAATGGTTCAGCAAGAACGTTTTTCGTCGTCTTTGCATGGCCCGGGCCAATGATCTTAGCGTCTAAATGTTTCTCAACTCACCCCGCCCCACACCCTCCCCCGAAAAGAAGCAAAATCGGTGGTGAGATTAACGTCCCGCCCATTTTTGCGCACGACTCTCTGCGTATAGATGGGAATCTCATTATACTGACCACCTCTATGGTTCCTTGGTTCTGCGACAAGGGTACTAAGCATTGGCGGATCCAGTGAGAGAGAGAGAGAGAGAGAGGGGGTGGGGGTGGTTTAACCCCTGAACTCTTCCCCAAATGTAAATTCCTGGATCTGCCCATGAATATGTTATTCTCTCCGCTTACGCCCACACGGTACATGTCATGCTCACATGTTTGAATTATCTGTCCATTATGTAATTGTTTGGGTATTGAATTCGTGAGCTGTCGATTTTTCTAAAATTTATCGTATGGTCAAGATTGCTGAAAGCACAAATGACTGATTTGCTAAGAAGGCGATGGTATTGCTGGGACATTGCTAAAAGCGGAGTAAAACTAAACTAACTCACTCACTCCAGATGAAATCAAGATAGACAGATCAGGTGTGAAACGAACGCTGTACTTTCTCTTGTTTGAAATGTCAACAAAGCAAACATTCAGATTTAGTACTGCGTTGTGAATTTCCCTATTTTTATTGGCGGCCATGGGTTTAATTAACGCCATTTTGTACATTAGTTCAGTACTATTACACGTTAGCTTGGAGTTATGAAGACAGCAAATACTTGCGTTAGACGTAACGTTAGTGTGTTGGGTTCATTTGGTATCAGGGTTCTGGTGCGCCAAAGAGGTGCAACTCTGCACAGTAAATGGCGGTTCGCCTGGCACCATTCTCTCAACAGCTGGTAAAATGATAGTTTTGGCTTTACCCAACTATGAAGTATTCCTCCCCATACACCGCAGTGGGTATTGGTATAACTAATATATACATGTGTGTTTGTACATGTTAAAATGTTCCGTTAGATCGAGCATGTATGTACATGTTAAAATGTCCCGTTAGATCGAGCGTGTATGTACATGTTTAAATGTCCCGTTAGATCGAGCGTGTATGTACATGTTTAAATGTCCCGTTGGATCGAGCGTGTATGTATATGTTTAAATGGTCCTTTATTATCAAAATCGTGGGGATCCCGGGTCAGGATCTAGGTCTCAGTACTCTGTAACCTGTTTGTTACGTAACGCCGCACTGAGCGATATTCAAACTATATGGCGTCGGTCTGTATATATTCCGGTCTGGACCAGACAATCCCGTGATGAACATAATGAACATCGATGAACGCAGTTGGGATACAATGCCATGCATCAATCAAGTCAACGAGAATAACCATCCAATCCCGACTCACCTTTTGATATCAACCAGTGTTATTTTAGGCAAAGCGATATTACTGAAAGTGATCTCTAAAACACTAGGTACATCCTAAATAACGCCATTACTGGCGTTATTTGGGCATGTTTTCAAAGTAAATATCGGATATTTTCGAGAACTGAATTCTTAAAGTAGCATTTGAGTGATTACTGATCTCTGTATTTCATTAAATCATCAAAGATTATTCTGAAACCTGCCGTCGACTCTAGAATAGGTTGGAAACACACAAACGCAAACCCCTATCAAATTTTCCGCCATATTGGATAGTGTTCGTGTTTCACGTAAGCCGGTCATGAGACGCCTATAACATCACGTATATTTCAAACACATACATAACTTAGTTCCTCAGACTCTAAACAGTGTATGACAAACAGGAGAATATAATTGACTGTTTTAGAACCCATATCAAAATTTCGGAAAAAAACATTGCAGTGTCCTTTTTTCAATCAACTTTAGTATGGGCACTTGAATTCACACATCAAGTCGGAAAAATATATTCTAATTAATTCTGAATTTTATGTCATTAGGTTTGTTTGTTGTTTAACGCCGTATTCAGTCGTATTCAAGCTATATGACGACCGTCATACATTTATAAACGGAATAATTTTTACAATAATATTTCTTTAAATGAATAGATCTCAAATGAGAGTATAATGGAAATTAAAGTAAAAAAAGTAAAATTCACCTTCTAAATCCTGAGAATTACAATTTATACATAGTCGTTTATCCCTTGGGGTTTTACTGCTACTATATGTACCTGTTTCAGTTAGTAATGTATGGGATGATAATCTTAATTTGCTTAGTGCATATCTGTGTATGCAATTTAAAAACATTAACTAGATACATTTCAAAACGTATCCTTAAATTGTTTATATAACTGATAAGTAGTAGAATTTCTCATTTCCTGGTACCAATAAGTAATAAATTTATCCTGCAGTAGTTGTTTTAACAGTGACATGAAAACTGGAACATTTACATCAAAGCGAGACTACCACGTAGATATAACCCGTTTACTTTTAAAATATCTTTTACTTTACGATACCAACCAGAGCTTTATCTAACATAATATCATGTATATCAACGCCAGAGGTAACATTTTTCTGTAATTTTAATTCTAAAAGTAGCATTTTAGTGACAACTGATCTCTGTTTTTCATCAAATCACCAAAATGATTATTCTGTAACGTTGCTGAGAACACGAATGTCTCTCTGTGCTTTCCGCCAAATTTGATAGTGTTTAAAGATCGCGTTTCACGGACGCCGGTCATGAGACGCCTGTAATATATTAAATCAAGTATCGCTCACACACGTACATAACTCAGTAGTTCCTCATGCATTGGAGACTTTTATCAGTGTACGATAAAAAGGGGACAATCAACTGTTTTGTAACCCGTGTCAAACTTTAGTTCAATCAACCATTATTACGGTAGGTTTGTTTGTGTTGTGTTGTTCGTTGTTTAACATTCAGCAACATCCCAGCTATAGGGCACCTGTAAATAATTGAGTGTTGACCAGACAATCCCGTGACTGACACCATGTGCATGAAGCAGGTCAGCGAGTCAGACCTCCCGATCTCGTTATCGGCTCTTTCTACAAACTTGAGTTGCTGTTCAGACCAATTCTTACCTGGAATTCCACGGGTTACGGCCGTAGCTAGATATATACAGACACACAGTAAAGCTCCAAATGCTCGTCTAACTAAAGTCCGTTTGATTTCATTTGAGACCGATGAATTGCTCACTAACAATAAATCTAATAATTGCAACAAAACCAAATTTTGCACAGTCACATGAAATCGACACACCAACACTGAAATCTTTAAATCGCAAACAGTGACATTTCGCCCTTCACTACCATGTCTTAGATATGTGTAATGGATTCTTCATGTATCACCAGCTTTGATGCACCAGTAGGGATAACAGCGCCTAATCCGTTTCCACTAAGCAGATACTCCGAAACATGAGCCTGAAATAAATAATTGGCTCCCCGCTGGGCTCAAAAATAACTTTTATAACAGATCTTACGGATTATTTGTGTCTTTGTGTTATTGTATTTGTCGATTCTGATGGGATTCAAATTGCATGGGTTATCAAAATAATGTCAGGAAAGAACATTCTGCTGAAAGACTCATTCTAAGACAATTTTACTATTCCCCGTCGACAAGTGATTAATAATGTGTAAAGAGATGTCTTTCTATGTAGACGAGACAAAAATGTACAAAATGAAATCAGCAGAAATGTATTTAGGCAACAGTTTAAATTAGTGGTTTCATCATTCTCCTGATACAACTGTAGGCAATGATACATATGAAAATAAGGAAAATTAAAAGTATACTGGGTATTAACTTAGTTCCAAATATTAGAACAATGATAAGTGTTTCAAACGCTAGATACGTATATATCTGTGAAACTGAACACCAAAACACACACACACACACACACACACACACACACACACACACACACACACACACACACACAGAGAGTTGCGCCACACACGTGCATATGGTGTCATTCCTGAGTTTACACTGGCGTGTAGAAAACAAGATGTCAGTGAATCCAAAGAAGTCCAAAGTAGTACATGTCAGAAATATGGAGCCTGGACAACGTGTTCTTACAAGTGTGGAGATATTGAGCTAGATATCACAGATCCGTACACCTATCTCGGAATTCTGCTCACATAGCACCTGGACTACACTAGGATATGGAGAGAGCTGCCTCTTACTCTGTTAGTCGGGCCAGAATTAACAATCTCCAAGTTCAAAATTCAAAAGGATGGGATATGAAACATTCACAAAGTTGTACGACTGTAGGGTCTGGTTGATTAAATCTTTATGGTGCAGCAATCTGGGGTCCGTATGCACTACAAGCCGTTAACTCAGAATAGAGCTATTCGTTCTTATACTCTCCTAACGCAGTAGTATCCGGGGACGTGGGATGGACTCCGCCCTGCGGGACAGTGGGACACCCTCGCCAGATTTTACGAACGCCTGTGTACCATCAACCAAGCCAGACTTGTATTCAAGGTATTCAAGTGGCCAAACGTGAAAGCGGACAGTAATGTATGGTGGCAATAAGTTACAATTTTACCGCCGTACCTATTTTCGCTGCGGCACCGCCCCTCTATGTATTGAAACTGGTCGCTATACCACACCAGTAGAAGAAAATAATTATAAAGATTGTTTAACTGTAAAGATTGTGTTATTATGTTTTACTATATTGTATCCCGATTACCGTTTAGCTTTGTTATATCAATGTAATTAACAATTTTGATATTTTACTGATGTGAGAAAATGTTATGTCATTCCCGGACGTTGTTTATTTTACTGCCAAAACGTGCAAACTTGTTTTACAGAGGAGGAGAGGTTTATTGTTTGACAATTAATATATTATTATTCATCTTATTTGTATTGTGCATTATATTTATTTGATTTTATGTACAATTTTATGTAATCTATTATTTCATAGTCTCTCACAACCCATTGTGGGTGGCTCACATTTATATATAATACCCGCCGTGATGTTGCTGGAATATTGCTAAAAGCGGCGTAAAACCAAACTCAGTCAGTCAGTTATATATAATACGATTTTATGCTTGTATACCATATGTAACAGGAGATTGTGTTCATAGTTTTAGCAATAAAGTTTTATGTTTATCATTTCAAGTTGTTTTTGTGTTCATTAGTTTATAAGCTTGGGTTACTTATCCAAGCAGTTGGTCTGTTTAGGGCCTCAACAGTCTAGCTTTCAATACAATAGCCCTCAGCTTCCTATTAGATTAACATTATATAACTACAGCTTTCCTCCATAGCATTTGCACACTTTTCTAGTCACACTGCTAACAACTCTGTACTGGACAAGCCATTCAGCACAGCTCAGGTTAGACATTTACTTTATATTAACCTAAATAGAATCTCAACCTATCCATTAAATATGTTATAAATAATATAAAGTGTTGTAAATATTAACATTTTATATCAAGTAGCCAATGTACCTTTTAATTTATCAATATGAAATGTCTAAATGTATGTATGCGTGAGAGCATGATTTGATTGGTAGTTTGAATGCAATATTGAACAAGAAAGTCCTTTCCACATTATTAATGTAGCCTTAGTAATATATTGTACTTATTATTTGTTTTAGGAATGCAATAACCCAGAATTCTAGTGTGGGTATATAGACACACCCCGGTGTCACCCACAGGGTATGTACATATTATCTTTTATCATGTATGTAATTATAATATATGTGTGATTTAATTATCGCCTCTATGATCATTTAAGTTGATCATTTGCATATTAAATTACAACCATTATGTAGTGTTTTATACATCAGTGGTAATAAGAATAACTTATTTTGAACTAGTTATGTGCAACTGTACTTGTTGCATGTTTAGATTAATGTATAGCATTCTTTCTTATATTACAGGGTGATTGACTGATCAATTGAATAATTGACATATACATATGATGTTGGAATAAACGTCACCTCACAAACACACCCGCAGCTCGTCATTATTATTGACTCACCCCTGCAACAATGAAGCCCCCAGCGAGGAACTGACGTGCTATACAGGACACCCACATCTTGTGATAATTCGTGGATCATATCCACTGTGAGTTGTGCATTCCTTGATGCTATGATTTCCTCCCCAGCTATACAAGTGTGCAGTCAGCAGAGACTTTGAACCATGTTGTGAATTTTTGTGACGTCATATCTTGTGATTGTGATTGACATTCTAAGCTTTGATAAACCAAAACAAACTTTACGGAAGCTTCCGTCATAGACATGGATATTACCAGTTGCAACTGACTGTTCGTCCACCATTGTCTCTTTCAACCTTTAAATTGCTTGTTTTTTATTTCATCTGTAATTTACAACCTGTATTATGTTAGTTATTCACTATTTCGTTGTACTTGCTCTGCTCATAAGACATTCTATATTTGTGTTACGCTGTCAGTCATTAACATGCAGCCTTAGGTTACTTAGTATTACAATAAAGTTGTAGTTGTTAAGCCTTATATACTTACACACAGGCATTTGTTCATCATGCCTTAGTTTACTTTATGGTACCAGTTATTTATTTATTTTGACTTAGCAAACCACGATGTGTTTATCACCGTCATAGCTTCTTAGTCTTTGATTTACTTAGTCTTAGATATACTTCAGTTATTCTGTTTTCAGTTCTCTTGCATCATTGGGTGAATGAATCAAACATGTATTTAAAAACACACAAAATAAAACAACCTAAATAAAAATTAATAACTAATTGATTAACTAAAATCTAATAAAGCTAATTTAGTGTAAGCATTTACAGGTATAGTTATTCAACATGGTTATTGTTTGGACTGAGTGACGGACGGTACTGCTCACCTTAGTATATTACCTTTAACAACTCACTTGCACTTCCCTCACTTTTGTTATCTACGGGCCTGGTGATGTATGGTTTGTTTTCTTGAAATTGTGGTTGTATATTCAATTTGGCTGTTTGTCCTGCTCACGTATGTGACCAGTCTTAAGGGTATCATTCAGATTAGGCATACGTTGCTTTCAGTGTACATTTTGTTTTATACATTAGATGTAATAATAATAACTTATTTTGAACTAGTTATGTGTAACTGTACTTGTTGTATGTTTAGATTTATGTATAGCATTCTTTCTTATATTACAGGGTGATTGAGTGATCAATTGAATAATTGACATATACATATGATGTTGGAATAAACGTCACCTCACAAACACACCCGCAGCTCGTCATTATTATTGACTCACCCATGCCACATGTATTGTATGTATAAATTGAGGTGAGGCTTTGTCTGACTAAATCATTAATCATTGCATAAATGTCACTCTTATTTGCTTCCATTTATTTTTGGGGTAACCAAAGTTATCACTTGCAGATTTTAATGTGCAAAGGGATTAACTTCAGTTAATTTAAATGATAATGTAACTGTTGATTCATGTGTTAAAAGACTATAAGAGTTATTATTTGCCATTTCGGCAACTGTTTAATGCTTCATGTCAATGATATACAGTCACGAATATTTGTGTACTTCCAGAAACTCGTCATTTATGTCTGACTCGGGCATCGTTTGTCCTCAATAAAGGCTGTGTTTGTCAAAAGTGGCGTTTTCTTCATCAGGAAGGGAAACTATGGAAAAGAGTTTTTCCAAAGCAAGCGCTCCCCCCGCATCCTCGCTCATAGATACAAGCAAGAAGTAAATTATTTACTAAATACTTACTAAATATAGTTACTACAAACTTACTAAAGGATATACTGCTATGACTAGTCTTATTTAAAGCTCTGTATGTAATCAAGTTAACTTTAATGTTGGAAATTTGTTCCAAGATATAACTAAACCAAAGTATAACATAAAATAATTGGCTGTTCGGGTATTTAGAAGATTTATAAATTTGTAATTATTTAGCTTAACATAGTAAAGATTTGGTACTTATTTAGTTCGTACATTATGAACATTTAAGCAATACATGTTCACTTTCTGATATGTTTAAACAATAAAGGCGCACAGCAAAGGCCCCATCTTTAGAGCTTCTGTAGGACTGAATCTTGAAATTAGCTGTACAACATCAAAAAAAAATTGTTTTCGATCTTCAGAGATAAACGGACGTTACAACCTGAAGACGGTTCTCGAGATCAATGTTGAATTGTTGTCCTTACGTTTTTGCTAACTCTTTCAAACAATTATCCCCCAGTGTTGTTGTCTTACTACAGGCCAGGGGGGGGCCTTGTCCGTTATTTGTATATGGCAATAGCAATTAAAGGTATATGCCTTTTTGACATAAACTGTTAGAATTTAGTTATTATTGGGGCGGTGGCGTAGCCTAGTGATTGAAGCGTTCGCTCGTCACGTTGAAGTCCCGAGGGTGTGAAGCCCATTTCTGGTGTGACCAGCTGTGATATTGCTGGAATATTGCTAAAAACGGTGTAAAACTCACTCACTTTGTAGTCATTACTCTGTACATGGCGTCTGACTGTCACTCACTCTGTCACTGACTAGAAACAAGGACAAACAACAAGATCAGGTGGCCAAGCTCATTGACTTGGTTGAAACATGTGATCGTATTCTAATTGCGTAGATCGTTCCTCATGTCAGTCACTAGATTGTCTGATCGATTTTTTACTGACTTCGTAAGGCTGGAATACTGCTGAGTGCGGCTTTAAACAACACCAACATAAAAGAACGCTTAAGAAAACAAAGCAAGTCATGCACCAGCTGATCACTTTATTGATCCTTTTTACAATTTAGTTGACATTGCTGTTGATCCAGGGAATGTACTCTGACACACGCGTGTAGACGCTGGGATAGTCCCCTCCGCACGTGCTGATTCCCCATGACGTCACGCCAATCAGAACATCAGACTGGCCATTTCTGATGATCATTGGTCCACCGCTATCACCCTGACAACAGTAACCATTGACAACATCTTAGCTGGTACACACAACAGGTCTACAAGTGTAAAATTATCATCTAAATTTGCCGTTTTATTTAGCTGGCAGAATGTGGATTACGGTACTGAGTTTCAGTTCCTGTCTAACTGGTATCCTATTCCATACCTGTGATCTTGTTTTACTGTCCTTTCTAGACAGGTATTATTAGCGAGTTAGATGTTGTGGCTCAAATAATATGAGTGCAATGTGAAAAGGTACCTGACTTGTACTGTTTGGAGTTATAGAACACCCTACAACATTACAATTTGATGGTGATTAATAAACATGCTCTTTAGCTTGGCAGGGTGTAAGAATCTACATTGAGACGTCGCTCTCTGCTTTAAACAAGACATTGTTACCGGTACATGTGTGTGTTTCGTCACATGCTAACTGTGCAGTCGAAACCTACCACAGACTCGTTTTTGTAGAGATGTTTGAAGATTATTGAATTGGTTCCGTGGAGTTTAAAACCAAAACAGATGCAATACGTAAAATAATATGCACTTATCGTGCAGATTGTAACATTTGAAAGATTGTAGCATTTTAAAAAATTGGAACCAGACAGCCGGAAGTAGGTATTAGACCCGAACTGGAATTCTAATGTATAAAACTAGAATAGAAACAGATGATCAGAGCCATCATGAAAAGTGCAACTCACATTGCAAGCTGAAGCTTGTTGACTACTGTCGTAGATGCAGATGTGTTGGTCGTTGATGGTGGCACCGCTGACGGAAGCCCACATGCTGCTGCATTGAGCGTTTGAGATCTTCTGCATAGTCACCTCTTGCAGTCTGTCTGGGAGAGTCCCGCCTCCTGCAAACATAGTGATGAGGACCAAATATACAAAAGACAGCATTAAACTAATATGATAGTATACTTACTCACTACTTTACTAATGAGGGGTAGCCTAGTGGTTAAAGCGTTCGCTCGTCAAGCCGAAGACCCTGATTCGATTCCCCACATGGGTATAATTTGCGTAGCCCATTTCTGGTGTCCGCCGGCGTGATTTTGCTTGAATATTGCTAGAAAGCGGACTAAATCTTAACCCACTCTCTCACTTTACAAATGGTTAACAGGTGGACATTTCACTTGCCTCTGCATGTGTTTGTGACGGTTACCTTTGTGCGGACACCTGCTGTCATAACTACTTGATATTGATTCACAAACACATTCTGATAATATAGTCGGAATCGTAAAATCGACTCTGCCTTTAAGCAGAATTTTATACAACTCTTGCATCATGTACTGAACTTCTCTATGACAAAACCTGGAGATGTTTTTCCTAAGTTTAGTTGACAAGCCTTGTTGTGACTGAAAACCACTCACTCACTCACTCACTCGAAGAAACAATCCTTTTTCGTTTTCATATTTACCGACAGTTCTTCCCCAACCGGAAATGATGACGTCTTCACCATCATACGAAGCGCCCTCGGGAGAGACATCGATCAGTTGGACAGTGTTGGTGATTGAGGCAGCACTGTTCAGTTCCAACAAGGCGATGTCGTTAGGGTAGCCGGCTGCGTTACCGTTGTAGCCAGGATGCTGAATAGAATATACAAAAATGGAATACTCGTATTCCCACCAATCGTTTATGTTCTGTTGAGTGCAACAGTCAAGCTCGTGTTGACATAAGCCTGTAAGTCCAATTTGCTATCATGGAAACCGGGAAAAATAAAATCTTCAAGAGTTCCTAAATGGCAAAGGATACCAGTTCATATTTTACTTTGCTCATGAATTTCTTCATGAACGCCAAAGTTTACCAATCACTGTAGCCAGCAATGGAAGCACTGGACGTGGCGTGTCACAGGCGCCACCTACCGAAGCACCTAACGTGATGTCACAAGCGCCACCTAGCAACCTACCATGACAACTCTTGTGACCCCAATCCTCTGTTCTCCTGACTCCGTGCTGCTGAGACTGTGTTCGCCCAGTTGAACCCTCAGGGAGCTGGCGCTGGAACATAAGTCAGCATTAGTCAACAAGGGGCAGATAACCCAAGGTGATCGGCTCATAATTTATCATAGGTCGTAGATTATTGCACATATTACTCTCTGTTTCCAGATGTAACGAGTCCACGTCACGGAGATATCACCTCAGTCAGTCTACGGTTGCAATCCATCACTCGTCTCATTAAAATGTCATGGACATTGTATCATTAGCGCGATGGGAACAATTTCCCGAAATCGTCAAGAGCAAGCATCATTCTTAGCAAGAGAAAAATGTATTTTTCAGAAATTCCGAGATATATGGTACGGTATAAGTAGATCCTCAGTACCGATTCATATGGGAAAACCCACGAGAGATGCAGAAAACACCATGATATGGGCAACTATATCCGCGGTTCTGCATAATCAACAACAGGGCTGAAACACTGTTACTTCCAAGCATTTCTGTGTGGCAAACACAGTTGGGATTCAAACCTGGAAACAGATGATGATAGCTGCGATAACTGCATCTCAGTACTGCTCGCTAGAAGCGATTTTCAATTTGAATTTATGCACATTGTTTGCGCTCGGCATTTTCCCATCTAACTGACGGCGGTCTGTAACCAGTCAGGACCAGACAATCCAGTGATCAACAGCATGAGCATCGATCTACGCAACTGGGATGCGATGACATATGCCAACCAAGTCAGAGAGCCTGACCACCCAATCCCGTTCGTCGCCTCTTACGACAAGCATGGGTAGCTTGATACCCGGATCTTCACAGGTTAGTCCATTCTTCAATTGGAATGGATTCATCCACTGAGCAATGCATGCTGTCCCCCAGAACGCAGATCATGTATAGCATTGTTAGGTTTGTTAAGCGGCGGATGAACTGGGGACAGAAGGCGTTGTACAACTAGGAGCTCACAGTGTTCATGTATGGAAAGTGTCCCCAGTATCTCGTCGTAAGACTAGCGGAGGGGTTCCCCGCTGGGATTGCCCCGTAGGAACCCAGTTCTGTCCAAAGGGTCCGTTATCTGTCTTTAGGGGTGACTTAGAGGACCGGTTGTAAGACTCAGTGACTTGAGTAGATGCGCGTCACATCGATCACGAAATCGACTCACGATGTCACGTTACATATGTGATGTCATAAACAATGGATGACGTCATCTGTAACTTGCAAGACGCTTTACCACGTGCCGCTTCCCAAACACAGAAAACAAAGGAATGGTTGGCGTGAACACAAACATCAGTAAGAAGCAGGAACATTGATGAACAGTATATTCAAATGTACCTGGCACCGTCCACGCAGTGAGCGGCGGTGAGGCACCACCTCGGAGCAATGAGACTGCATCCACAGCTGTGAGACCAGAAAATGCCCAGAGTGGCCCGCTGGAGGGAGGCGATGTACGGGTGGCTGTGCTGTGCTGCCTCAGAACCACCCACGATACGGGTGGATGGGGCGGCTGAAACCAGAACATAATGTCAGGGAACAGTTCAAAAGTTCAGTGTCGAATAAAAATCGAATTTCTCTATTTTCAGCGTTTTTAAAAAATGTCAATATTGGGAAAATACTGTATTCCAATTAAGTGTGTGGAAAAACAAGGCGGATTTCTTTTCACTTGTGTCGAACAATATTGAATGAGATCCGGCATTTGGACTTCTTGGGTACAATAGACCATATTATTTGAAACTGTGCGTTAAAGGACTCTTGTTTAGAAGTTATATAATAACGGGCGGTTGGGTAGCCTAGTGGTTAAAGCGTTCGCTCATCACGCCGAACACCCGGGTTCGATTCCCCACATGGGAATAAAGTGTGAAGCCCATTTCTGGGTTCCCCCGCCGTGATATTGCTTGAATATTGCTAAAAGCGGCGTAAGACTAAACTCACTCACTTTAGGATAACAGTTGTAGGTGAACAATTGACTTGACTTTGCCCGCGCCACACCAGGGTAGGATAGACTCTACTTTTTGCGACCTCAAGGAATCATCCCTGATTGATAGTAATTCTTAAACACATGCTCGAAATCGTACCACGGACTTTTAGAAAATATTTATCATAAATATTTAAAGTGTTTTATCGGATTTATTTGTTTAAGGGTTTGGATGGTCAAGTTTCCCGAGCGACTTTTATTTTAGTTGGAGTCAATAAGTAATTGTTCTAATCGTCAGTTTTTTCTGAAAATGCTTACAAGGGGCTATCAAAAGGTTTTGGGCCTAAAATACTTCTGATATGTGCATGATAAAAATAACTGTGTGATACTAAGAATGGTTTATATTCATCACTTAAACGTAATATTGACATGCACACGTCGCTAGCTTCCTGTCACGTGACATCTAATCACATGTACTCCTCTTGAAACGGCAGAAATGGATAAGATTGAGTACAGAAGAGTCATATAGGTTTTTGTCCTCGGGGGCCAGGGGCGGATACAGCTTTTTTAGAAGTGTGTGTGTGTGTGTGTGTGTGTGTGTGTGTGTGTGTGTGTGTGTGTGTGTGTGTGTGTGCGTGCGTGTGTGTGTGTGTGTGTGCGTGCGCGCACTATTGAGAAAAGGAGGGGTACACACTTCATGCTCACCCGAGTTTCAATGGTCATTTCACAATCTTTCATGAATTCTTGTTTAGATCTGGGTTATAAGGCAATAATTTTAAAGGAGAAATGGACTAAAGAAATAACTAAAATAAATGTACGACAACTTACCGGCGGCCACGGACACTAAAGCTGCGATGATGAAGATCATTGTGGCGAGGTCGTCACTGTCTGTGTTGGAAGTGAACGTTCAACATCAATTTATACACAGAATTGGGAGACAAGGTGTTCTTTCCCATAGTTTCTTCAATAGCTTGAGAACAAACCATCTGTCACATAATGTTTATGATATTACCATGTATCGGTTGGAAACCTACTTGATATTATGTGAAGTCCCATACATTTTATACTGTAGTCTGAACTGGCACACGTCGTCACCCAAAGAACACGTGGACCTTTTCTCCGCAACAAATCCCTTCGATATGTTGAACTCGTCATGTTGTTGAGGATGAATTAAACATATTTACAAAACATACGAAATCGAAAACAAGTAGAACGTACTTTTGAGAGAGTAGTTTTACCCTTTTGACGTTGCGAAGTGAGGTGCAATGGGGTTTTGAACGTCGAAGTCAAAATTATATATCGCTGCACGTGCATGTGTGGGTGACAGCCCTGACGTTTGGTGCTAGCACAATAAGATACTACGATATATTAAGCGAGTGAGTGAGTGCATGAGTGAGTGAGTGAGTGTGTGACTTGTGTTTAACACAGCTTACACGTAACATGTTAAATTTGGATACAGTACAGTCTTCAAGCTTCACACTGATAGTGGGGCGGTGGGGTAGCCTAATGGTTAAAGTGTAGACCCGAGTTCGATTCCCCACATTGGTACAATGTGTGAAGCCCATTTCTGGTGTCCAAAGCCATGATATCGCTGGAACATTGCTAAAAGCGGCGTAAAACAAAACTCTCACTCACTCACTCTGGTAGTATGGTTCCGACTCTTATATGGACAAAACAACATAGAGTGCTAGAATCTGTACTTTACTTAGAACGTGTACTCCCAAGAGTTACATTTGTTATATTTGGCCACTAAGACGTTGTGTAGTTCAAACCTTTCGATCTATCAATGGTGTATCTGCCAAAAGTATCAGAAGATCCCGACATTAAGCAAGTGAACAATGGTGTGAGTGCCAAAATTGGGAGAAGATCCCGACATTAAGCAGGTGAACAATGGTGTGTGTGCCAAAAGTGGGAGAAGATCCCAACATTAGGCAGGTGAACAATAGTGTGTCAGTGCCAAACGTGGGAGAAGATCCCGACATTAAGCAGGTGAACAATGGTGTGTGTGTCAAAAGTGGGAGAAGATCCCGACATTAAGCAGGTGAACAATGGTGTGTGTGTCAAAAGTGGGAGAAGATCCCAACATTAAGCAGGTGAACAATGGTGTGTGTGCCAAAAGTGGGAGAAGATCGCGACATTAAGCAAGTGAACAATGGTGTGTGTGCCAAAAAGTGGGAGAAGATCCCGATATTAAGCAGGTGAATAATGGTGTGTCTGAACAATGGTGTCTCTGCCAAAAGTGGGAGAAGATCCCGACATTAAGCAAGTGAACAATGGTGTATGTGCTAAACGTGGCAGAACATCTCGACATCAAGAAGGTGAACAATGGTGTCTCTTCCAAAAGTGGGAGAAGATCCCTACATTAAGCAGGTGAACAATGGTGTGAGTGCCAAACGTGGGAGAAGATCCCGACATTAAGCAGGTGAACAATGGTGTGTGTGCCAAAAGTGGGAGAAGATCCCGACATTAAGCAGGTGAACAATAGTGTGTCAGTGCCAAACATGGGAGAAGATCCCGACATTAAGCAGGTGAACAATGGTGTGTGTGTCAAAAGTGGGAGAAGATCCCGACATTAAGCAGGTGAACAATAGTGTGTCAGTGCCAAACGTGGGAGAAGATCCCGACATTAAGCAGGTGAACAATGGTGTGTGTGTCAAAAGTGGGAGAAGATCCCGACATTAAGCAGGTGAACAATGGTGTGTGTGTCAAAAGTGGGAGAAGATCCCAACATTAAGCAGGTGAACAATGGTGTGTGTGCCAAAAGTGGGAGAAGATCGCGACATTAAGCAAGTGAACAATGGTGTGTGTGCCAAAAAGTGGGAGAAGATCCCGATATTAAGCAGGTGAATAATGGTGTGTCTGAACAATGGTGTCTCTGCCAAAAGTGGGAGAAGATCCCTACATTAAGCAGGTGAACAATGGTGTGAGTGCCAAACGTGGGAGAAGATCCCGACATTAAGCAGGTGAACAATGGTGTGTGTGCCAAAAGTGGGAGAAGATCCCGACATTAAGCAGGTGAACAATAGTGTGTCAGTGCCAAACATGGGAGAAGATCCCAACATTAAGCAAGTGAACAATGGTGTGAGTGCCAAAAGTGGGAGAAGGTCCCGACATTAAGCAGGTGAATAATGGTGTGCTAAAAGAGGGAGAAGATCCCGACATTAAGCAGGTGAACAATGGTGTGAGTTCCAAACGTGGGAGAAGATCCCAACATTAAGCAAGTGAACAATGGTGTGTCTGCCAAAAGTGTCAGAAGATCTCGACATTAAGCAGGTGAATAATGGTGTGAGTGCCAAAAGTGGGAGAAGATCCCAACATTAAGCAAGTGAACAATGGTGTCAGTGCCAAAAGTGGGAGAAGATCCCTACATTAAGCAGGTGAACAATGGTGTGAGTGCCAAACGTGGGAGAAGATCCCGACATTAAGCAGGTGAACAATGGTGTGTGTGCCAAAAGTGGGAGAAGATCCCGACATTAAGCAGGTGAACAATGGTGTGTGTGCCAAAAGTGGGAGAAGATCCCGACATTAAGCAGGTGAACAATGGTGTGTGTGCCAAAAGTATGAGCAGATCCCGACATTAAGCAGGTGAACAATGGTGTGTGTGCCAAAAGTGGGAGAAGATCCCAACATTAAGCAAGTGAACAATGGTGTGAGTGCCAAAAGTGGGAGAAGATCCGGACATTAAGCAGGTGAACAATGGTGTGAGTGTCAAAAGTGGGAGAAGATCCCAACATTAAGCAGGTGAACAATGGTGTGAGTGCCAAACGTGGAAGAGGATCCCGACATTAAGCAGGTGAATAATGGTGTGTCTACCAAAAGTGGGAGAAGATCCCGACATTAAGCAGGTGAATAATGGTGTGTCTACCAAAAGTGGGAGAAGATCCCGACATTAAGCAGGTGAACAATGGTGAGTGTGCCAAAAGTGGGAGAAGATCCCGACATTAAGCAGGTGAATAATGGTGTGTGAGCCAAAAATGGGAGAAGATCCCAACATTAAGCAAGTAAACAATGGTGTGAGTGTCAAAAGTGGGAGAAGGTCCCGACATTAAGCAGGTGAACAATGGTGTGTGTGCTAAACGTGGGAGAAGATCCCGACATTAAGCAGGTGAACAATGGCGTGAGTTCCAAACGTGGGAGAAGATCCCAACATTAGGCAAGTGAACAATGGTGTGTCTACCAAAAGTGTCAGAAGATCTCGACATTAAGCAGGTGAATAATGGTGTGAGTGCCAAAAGTGGGAGAAGATCCCAACATTAAGCAGGTGAACAATGGTGTCAGTGCCAAAAGTGGGAGAAGATCCCTACATTAAGCAGGTGAACAATGGTGTGAGTGCCAAACGTGGGAATAGATCCCGACATTAAGCAGGTGAACAATGGTGTTTGTGCCAAAAGTGGGAGAAGATCCCGACATTAAGCAGGTGATCAATGGTGTGTGTGCCAAAAGTATGAGCAGATCCCGACATTAAGCAGGTGAACAATGGTGTGTGTGCCAAAAGTATGAGCAGATCCCGACATTAAGCAGGTGAACAATGGTGTGTGTGCCAAAAGTGGGA
This sequence comes from Haliotis rubra, assembly GCF_003918875.1. Classification (NCBI taxonomy): domain Eukaryota; kingdom Metazoa; phylum Mollusca; class Gastropoda; order Lepetellida; family Haliotidae; genus Haliotis; species Haliotis rubra. Next base: position 1,665,450 of record NW_025765547.1, read on the forward strand.
GAAGATCCCGACATTAAGCAGGTGAACAATGGTGTGTGAGCCAAAAATGGGAGAAGATCCCAACATTAAGCAAGTGAACAATGGTGTGAGTGCCAAAAGTGGGAGAAGATCCGGACATTAAGCAGGTGAACAATGGTGTGAGTGCCAAAAGTGGGAGAAGATCCCAATATTAAGCAGGTGAACAATGGTGTGAGTGCCAAACGTGGAAGAGGATCCCGATATTAAGCAGGTGAATAATGGTGTGTTTACCAAAAGTGGGAGAAGATCCCGACATTAAGCAGGTGAATAATGGTGTGTCTACCAAAAGTGGGAGAAGATCGCGACATTAAGCAGGTGAACAATGGTGAGTGTGCCAAAAGTGGGAGAAGATCCCGACATTAAGCAGGTGAATAATGGTGTGTGAGCCAAAAATGGGAGAAGATCCCAACATTAAGCAAGTAAACAATGGTGTGAGTGTCAAAAGTGGGAGAAGGTCCCGACATTAAGCAGGTGAATAATGGTGTGTCTACCAAAAGTGGGAGAAGATCCCGACATTAAGCAGGTGAACAATGGTGTGCCAAAAGAGGGAGAAGATCCCGACATTAAGCAGTTGAACAATGGTGTGTGTGCTAAACGTGGAAGAAGATCCCGACATTAAGCAAGTAAACAATGGTGTGTGTGCCAAAAGTGGGAGGAGATCCCGACATTAAGCAGGTGAACACTGTCGTGTCTGCCAAAAGTATAAGAAGATCCCGACATTAAGCAGGTGAATCGATGTTCATGATATTGATCACTGGATGGTTCTTTCCAGACTCGATTATTTACAGACTACCGCCATATACCTGGAATATTGCTGAGTGCGGCGTAAACAACAAACAAGCAAGCCAGTTGAGGACTTTTACCGAGATACGTGATATGCGAATATATTATCAGGACTTTAGAATAATTTTCAACAAGGAAGGACCACCTGTGTTTCAGTGGAACAATTCGCTGTTATAAGTTATGTCCCTTAGTCATGGTTTGAACTCAGTATCGCCCTAATTGTTATCAGTTGTTCGTCTAAGGTATGCCGTGCTTGTTAGGAGGGGCGTTAGGGTAGCCTTGTAACTCGTCACGCCAAAGACCCGGATTCGATTACATGGGTGCAATGTAAGTCCGTTTCTTGTGTCCCCGCGCTGGGATAATGTTTGAATTTTGTTAAATGCGACTAAAAATCATACTCACTCATTAACTCGGTCTGTAAGCCCACTTCATTTACAGAATATTCATATCTACCACAGTTTCTAATCGCAGATAGTTTGTATATTTCATAGAAACTGCAAAAACTTGCGTACAGTCGCTAGCAGCTGGAGGGATTGAATATATCCTTCTTGGAAACCGTACAGGAAACAGAACTTGTATTCCACAGCCCCTAGTATGGTGGCCTAACTTTCGTTTCTAGCGATCTCTTGCCAGTTCACATCTTGTATAGTGAATTCTTACTTTATTATTTGATTTTCAGTTTTTACAAATATGTGATAATCTAGCTTACTGTTCTTTGACAACAGGATTTATTCAGTTTATAGATATAAGCTATTTATGTAAAATATGTCTAGCCATGGTTTGGCTTAAATATTGCCGATGTGACGTTAAACTGTAACTCACTCACTTACTCACTCACTCACTCACTCACTCACTCACTCACTCACTCACTCACTCAATCAATCAGTCAATCAGTCAATCAGTCAATCAGTCACTCAATCACTCAATCACTCAATCAATCAATCAATCAATCAATCAATCAATCAATCAATCAATCAATCAATCAATCAGTCAATCAGTCACTCACTCACTCACTCACTCAATCAATCAATCAATCAATCAATCAGTCAATCAGTCAGTACGTCAGTCAGTCAATCAATCAATCAATCAATCAATCAATCAATCACATACCCACCCTCCCACTCATCCACTCTCCCAGTCACTCACCCACTCACTCACTCACTCGGGGTCGATCGTTACCATACCTTAAAAGCATTTTGTTTTTCCATGCAGTAAGATTTCATTCGTGCAGTAAAAGTTTAATACTTATTCTGTTTGTGTTTCACAAATAACTTTTGCCTTTGAGTATAGATCCCTGAAAATAAATGACGACACCAGGTGCTCGTGAAAAGGGTAAGCCTGTGACGCACCGCGTCAGTAAATAGTCTATATTAATAAATATCACATGTAGACTCTCGGAGTTAACAGTTGTTGTAAAATCATAAATACGCCATACTTGCACTAATGACCCCTGCTTTATGGCAGGTTCACATATCAGTGTGTGATGGTTCACATGACCCAGCCACGTTGCATGTAATAGCGTGGAAGCGGATGACGTCGCCATACTGGATCTCAATGTGATCCATGCAGTAGCGTTCGAGTACTTGTCGATATTCTATGTTAAATGTCCCTACAGATTATGTTATCGGTACATTTAAAGGAGGGCTCAGATCAAGCCAATTGGCAGTCCTTCCAAATTTGAAACCAAATTGTATATGAACCATGTTTTCGTATTACAGCCCAGCAGTTGATGATTACACTGATCAGACACAACGTGGCATTGGTAGCACAATTTCTCAAAGATACAGAGTTGCGTCCCTTGACTGACAAAATATGATCGTGCTTTTGAATATCAGATTTAAGTTATTTATTTCTAGGCCATGCATGCACGTGGGCTTCATCCTGGTGGTAAGACCTGTGTCACTTCGGACTTTTCCTCCTTCATCAATTTGACAAGCCGTTAGTGAGTGTTATTTAGTTTACGCCGCTTTTAGCAATATTCCAGCAATATTATGGCGGGGGACACCAGAAATGGGCTGCACAAATTGTAGCCATATGGGGAATCGAACCCGAGTCTTCGGCGTGACGAGCGAGCGCTTTAACCACTAGGCTATCCAACAGCTCTCGCCCTTCTTAAATCGTACTTAACCAAACAAGTAACACTTACTCACTCACTCTGCAATAACATAGCCTCTTTTTGGTTGTTGGTGTTTTTAACCAAGTTATATAAACCTTTTATCTATGTATGTAACTAAGTGATTGTTCTACATACCGCACAACCGGGATGTATACTATTGTGTGAGAATCCGTAGGAAACGCAGACGTTAGAAAAAAGTTGTATGAAGAGATCTGACATGCACATATTATGTAATCAAAAACCTTCATCCTAAAAAGGAATGACACGTGGTTTCCAAAAATAGTTCAGTTGTGCCATTATCCCAGATCCCGATCCCTGGGTTGACAAGCTGTGATTGATAGTTCGATCCTACTCTCTGTCCTGTAGTTGGGTCAGCGTTTTTCCGGTGACTGGACGGATCGATCCCCCATCTGTGACAGACAGACAAACAGACAGAAAGACAATTTATTTTCAGTACTTCTGAAGGCCCCTGGAACAAATCCAGATATCAAATTATCATCTGTCCGGAGACCTCAGCAGTGTGCTGTAATGGAGAGAAGCGTCTGTCTGGAGACGGCTAGCGTTGGTGTTCCGGATCCCCAAACCAGCGGTGTAATGGATAGAGCGCCTGCCCGGAGACCGCTAAGGTTGGTGGTTCGATCTCCCAATCCATCAGTAAGTTGTAATGGATAGAGCGTCTGTCTTGAGACCGCAGAAGGCTGGTGGAGCGATCCCCAAATCAGCGGTGTAATAGAAAGAGCGCTCGCCCCGGAGACCGGAAGGTTATTGGTTCGACCCTTCGTCTTTGTGGTAACGGATAGAGCGCTGCCCAACCGGTGACGGGGAAAGTAAGGGTTCATCCGCCTTTGTGGTGTAATAGATAGAGCGTTCGCTCCGGAGACCGAAGTTTGGTGTTTCGACAAAGCTTCGTCTGTGTGGTGTAATGGATAGAGCCGTCTGTCCGAGACCGAAGGTTGGGTGGTGGTCTAAAGGACAGAGCAACGACGGGAAGGTCCCCTTCGCCTTTTGTGGTGTAATGGATAGAGCATCTGTCCGGAGACCGGAAGGTTGGTGGTTCGCGGAAGGTTGGTGGTTCGATCCCCGTCTATGTGGTGTAATGGATAGAAAATCTGTACGGAGACCTGAAGGTTGGTGGTTCGATCCCCCGTCTATGTGGTGTAATGGATAGAAAATCTGTACGGAGACCGGATGGTTGGTGGTTCGATCCCCCGTCTGTGTGGTGTAATGGATAGAGCCTCTGTCCGGAGACCGCAAGGTTGGTGGTTCTATCCCCCGTCTATGTGGTGTAATGGATAGAGCGTCTGTCCGGAGACCGGAAGGTAGGTGGTTCGATCCCCTAAATCAGTAGTGTAATTGATAGAGCGTCTGTCCGGAGACCGGAAGGTTGGTGGTTCGATCCCCCGTCTATGTGGTGTAATGGATAGAGCATCTGTCCGGAGACCGGAGGTTGGTGGTTCGATCCCCCGTCTATGTGGTGTAATGGATAGAGCGTCTGTCCGGAGACCGGAAGGTTGGTGGTTCTATCCCCCGTCTATGTGGTGTAATGGATAGAGCGTCTGTCCGGAGACCGGAAGGTTGGTGGTTCGATCCCCCGTCTATGTGGTGTAATGGATAGAGCGTCTGTCTGGAGACCGCAAGGTTGGTGGTTCTATCCCCCATCTATGTGGTGTAATGGATAGAGCGTCTGTCCGGAGACCGCAAGGTTGGTGGTTCGATCCCCTAAATCAGTAGTAATGGATAGAGCGTCTATCCGGAGACCGCAAGGTTGGTGGTTCGATCCCCCGTCTATGTGGTGTAATGGATAGAGCGTCTGTCCGGAGACTGTGAGGTTGGTGGTTCTATCCCCCGTCTGTGTGGTGTAATGGATAGAGCGTCTGTCCGGAGACCGGAAGGTTGGTGGTTCGATCCTCCGTCTATGTGGTGTTATGGATAGAGCGTCTGTCCGGAGACCGGAAGGTTGGTTGTTCGATCCCCCGTCTATGTGGTGTAATGGATAGAGCGTCTGTCCGGAGACTGCAAGGTTGGTGATTCGATCCCCCGTCTATGTGGTGAAATGGAAAGAGCGTCTGTCCGGAGACTGTGAGGTTTGTGGTTCTATCCCCCGTCTATGTGGTGTAATGGATAGAGCGTCTGTCCGGAGACTGTCAGGTTTGTGATTCGATCCCCCGTCTACGTGGTGTAATGGATAGAACGTCTGTCCGGAGACCGTGAGGTTGGTGGTTCTATCCCCCGTCTATGTGGTGTAATGGATAGAGCCTCTGTCAGGAGACTGTGAGGTTGGTGGTGTAATGGATAGAGCGTCTGTCCGGAGACTGTGAGGTTTGTGATTCGATCCCCCGTCTACGTGGTGTAATGGATAGAGCGTCTGTCCGGAGACCGTGAGGTTGGTGGTTCTATCCCCCGTCTATGTGGTGTAATGGATAGAGCCTCTGTCAGGAGACTGTGAGGTTGGTGGTTCTATCCCCCGTCCATGTGGTGTAATGGATAGAGCGTGTGTCCGGAGACCGGAAGGTTGGTGGTTCTATCCCCCGTCCATGTGGTGTAATGGATAGAGCGTCTGTCCGGAGACCGGAAGGTTGGTTGTTCGATCCCCCGTCTATGTGGTGTAATGGATAGAGCGTCTGTCCGGAGACCGGAAGGTTGGTGGTTCGATCCCCCGTCTACGTTGTCACTGGTAGGGAACTTGGTTACAGTGAGAGTGGAGTCTTTGTGATTTTTGCGACAGAAACTTTATGATTTGTCACAGAGTCTTTGCAATGATATGTGTTGTAATAAGATGAAATGATATTTATAGCTTTAGTTTGTGATATTACAGACTATCATTTTCCTAATCAACGCATAATATCATCTTGCAACTTTATAATATACATATATCCCGACCATTCCCTGTTATAGTTGTCATCATTTGAATACCGGTTACACGAATTCGTCTCATAAATACACACGATGACTCGAGAAGGAAATTTGGTCCCATGAGATTCAAACAACAGCAATCTTGTATACATAAGCCGAAGTCAGTCAATGAGAAGTTGATTGGTGTAGCAAACTGATCCAATTAACAAACCAGCGCGGCTCACACCTTTCCGCCACCTTTTGACGGGTGAGTTCAAAAGGCAGATTAGTGATTTTACGGAACTGATAAGGTGCCCCTATTACTGATAGGGAAATCATTAGATAAACAAATGCTTAGGTGGAGGAATTAGGACTGGATCATGTTTTTTTCTACCCTCATATACATACCTATGTCTCGAATACATCGATAAGTCGAATGTATTACTTGGTCCCCAGCGATTCGACTCATCGGGATTTGACTGTACTTGAATAAATCTAGCAATAGCATAGATATCATTTTTATCATAATTTGCAATAAAAGTCATTTTGATAATAAAAATGAGTAAAACATCAAGATTAACAACCCTCAAAGACCAAAATATTCACAACGAATTATGTCAAGTTTTCCGCATAAAATTGTGTCATTAATGTCAATATTTCAACATCATTTTCACTAAAATATTATTTTAGAAATGTCACCGAGTCTTTAACACTGGTAACGGAACCTTTGAGATTGAAACATGATAGTAACGGAAAATTCCTATCATTTTGTGTTCATTCAGGATAAGGCAGTAAATTGTTCTGTTGTATATAAACAATTACTTGGCCAATAAATGGTGTGCATCAGGTAATATCAAGTAGCCCACATGAACAAGTCACAAGATAAGATGATTTCTTCATTATCTCAAGGGAAATTTTGTGTGCATCATGCACAGTTCTCCAGTTTTCACATTCTTAAATCATGTCTATATAACATTGTTAATGAGTACCTGCAAGTGATTGCAAGTCACAATATCATTACCTCTCGAAATGGAACACATACCAATAGATAGCACAAATCCCCTTCACAATGCTTAACTCACATTATCAGTACAAAACAACAATTTCAGAAGAAGACAATTTAGTCAATGTTCATGATGGTTTTGATGATGATTGTGATCTACACATTGTTGTAGAAAATGATGACTATCTGTCAATAATAGATAGGTGATTCATGGCTATTATAAATCCCACAAGTGGATTCATTGGATTGGTTTTTACTGAACTATACTCAGCAACAAAAGTTCTTGTGACACGGACATTTTGTAATGAATACTAACTTTTGTATACAAATCAGAAAAAACGGGTTCATGGCAGTATGACACAGTATCCAAACGCATCTGTCATGGTAATGTTTGCAAATAATGAAAAAATGACTTTGCACGAGAAATTTTGTGAAGAATGTGTTAGACTGTGGATCTTTAAACCTGGGTAATGGAGAGAATGTTTCATTCCTGATAAAGACACGTTGAAAAATTAACGTTGGCGAGTTATTGGAATGTTCCAATCCGGTACTCCACAACGAGAAGGTGCTCGCAGTTTAAATGTCCATCGAAACACAGTATGGAACTTGTGGCAGCGACACCAACAGACAAATCACGCCAGAGACCGTCCTCGTAACCCGGTAACGACCCGACGTCAAGACAACTGGATTCGACAGACACGCCTCCGGAACCGCTTCCAGCAAGCAACAGTCACGGCGGCAACCATCCTTAGACTTACGCGGATATCACCACAATCCGTTCGTCGACGTTTACGGCGTTTTGGGATCATCGCACGACGCCCATCAAGACAGCCGTTTCTGACGTTACAACATCGCCAACGACGTCTGCAGTGGGCAAGACAGCATTTGAGATGGACTCAAGGTCAGTGGAATCCTGTCCTCTTCACGGATGAGTCCAGATTTTCGCTTCACAGAGCTGATGGCCGTGTGCAAGTTTACCGTCGACGTGGCGAACGTTATGCTGACAATTGTGTAATGGAAATTGATCGGTTTGGAGGCGGTAGCGTGATGATCTGGGGTGGATTTACAGCTACACACAAGACAGACCTTCTCATCATCGCTGGTAATCTGACAGGGCAGCGATATCGGGATGAGGTTCTCCAGTCAGCCGTTTTACCGTTCTACGGCAACATGGACCAGGGATGACGTTACAGCAGGACAACGCCACACCGCACACTGCCCGTATTGTTCAACGTTTTCTGGCTCAGAACAATGTTGATGTGCTTCCCTGGCCAGCTAAGTCACCGGACATGTCGCCTATTGAGCATGTGTGGGATGAAATGAAAAGACGCTTGCGACGCTCACCAAATCCGCCTGTAACGCTGCAGCAACTGCAACAACGTCTTCGTGAGATCTGGGACAACATCCGACAACGCTGTCATACACGACTGATTAATTCCATGCGACGGAGGTGTGTTGCCAGTATCAACTCTGCTGGTGGTCATACCCGGTATTAGAGTGGGACTTTTCATTTTACCCCCTAAGCATTCAGATTGGTGTTTTACCTTTTGAAATTGTCACTAATCCGAAATTAAGGTTGTCATTAGCAGGTCAAATGTCTGTTCTATGAAATAAAAGTGTTTGTATTAACTTCGTTTTCTTATGTGTTTTTCTACACCATTTTTAATAGCGTCACAAGAACTTTTGTTGCTGAGTATATATATTTCCGGAATATCGCAGTAAATCTGAGGATAGAGAAAACTATGCCAAAAAGGAAGCTATGACAGGTCCGCCTTACAACAATATTTATGCCAGGAGATTTTCAACCAAAGTGAACCGATTCTGCGCAATTTTATTATAAGTAATTCACGCAAAAGTCATACGATTCATGGTGGAATTAAAAGCATCAGACAAATATCACGACGTTATGTTTGACCACTTATGATGTTCCAGTCAGCAATGTCCTGACATGGAACAGATGAGTGACGAAATGTGAACATTTTATATTCAGTCTAAATCACCCCGAATTATAGCTTCAAACATTTATATGATCTTTAGACATCACAGATACATTAATAGAAACGTCCAATTCCGATTCATGAACAAGATATTACAAATTGTGTCCCGTCAATTCCATTTTTGTGATTGTGAATTATCTGTGACCATGAATGAATTTTCCGTTACACCTATTTCACAATCACAAATTTTCTGTCACATTAGACCAATTCAGTGTTTTAGATATGTGTCTTCTTTTTGCTGATAAAACAGCACATGCTTCTATATAGTGGAAGGTAAACCCAATCAGAATGCTGACTTTGCATGCTACAATAATTTATTCAATCAGTTTTTTTTAAATATATCAATTTATTATTAAAAAAAAGTATGAAATTCTTAACAATGTATGACTTTACAAGATTATCAAGGGTTTTCAGAGTAACATAACTATATTCCTTCCTGAAAGAACATAGCATTGAGGTAAACGTGAAATTAATTCCCTTATAAAGTTGAATTTGGACGTCTACAGGACATTTATTGCACCTTACCCTCGCCTTGCAGTTGCTAAAATCACAAAGACTCTGTCACAAATCATAAAGTTTCTGTCGCATAAATCACAAAGACTCCACTCTCACTGTAACCAAGTCCCTACCAGTGGTAGTGTAAATGGATAGAGCGTCTGTCCGGAGACAGGAAGGTTGGTGGTTCGATCCCCCATCTATGTGGTGTAATGGATAGCGCGTCTGTCCGGAGACTGGAGGGTTGGTGGTTCGATCTCTCGTCTATGTGGTGTAATGGATAGAGCGTCTGTCCGGAGACCTTGTGGTTTGTGGTTAGATCCCCCGTCTATGTGGTGTAATGGATAGAGCGTCTGTCCGGAGACCGTGAGGTTGGTTATTCTATCCCCCGTCTACGTGGTGTAATGGATAGAGCGTCTGTCCAGAGACCGAAAGGTTTGTGGTTCGATTCCCCGTCTATGGGGTGTAATGGATAGAACGTCTGTCCGGAGACCGGAAGGTTGGTGCTGCCCGCGTAATGAGAAAAAGATACCAAGCCAGGTTTAAAGATAGCAGGGAGTACTCAACTACCGAGAGATTCAAGTTAGAAGAATAATTCAGTTCGTGCAAAATGTCTACCGGAAGTGCGCGGAGACCGAAATGTACAATGCACGTGTCCAGTATTCATCTGACTTGAAACTTTAGGTCGAGGTGATGTTATCCACTGAAAAACAGATACACATAATATTCTATCTGAAGACATATGTACGTACAAATGAATACCTGCACGTACATATGAATATATCACACATACACACCGACGCCCACCCCACACAACCCCAAAAACCACACACTCAACATGTGAATATATTAGCGAAGTACTCTTCAGCCGGCAGTTCCCCACATTTCACAAGCACAACTCCGCGCACTTGTCACATGCACACATGATATAACACCACAAGGCCACGTGCAAACTAATTCATAAACCTCCTGTCACGTCACTCTATTGTTCTTGCGAGGTAGTATTTCTTGTCATATCCCGATGCCCCGTCAATTAGGGGGCATTACTTCAATATCGTCCCTCTGCCCGGGGATTTTCTGAGGAATAGCCCTTGACTTTGAATTATTACTTGTTTTGAAGATTGATACGACTTTGTCTTGTCATCACTGAATGCGATCGTAAAATATGGCATTATTGAAAACTTCCAACATGTAGTGCCGACACCCGAAGGATCGCTGTGAAGGATGAGATTGTTTGTCGGCATGAACCGCGTGTTCCTCCCAAGACGCACGTGCAGGGCACGGGTAGCGCGTGCAAGGCGAGGCGTCGGCTGCCAGAACAGTAAATACCAAACATTGAAATTATATCTAAAGTATATCTTCGGTCGGTTTATAAGTTGGATAAAGCATGATCTTCGGGCATTACGAAGAAGTAAGGATGTTTTCCCTCTACTGTACGGCCCTCGGGCATTCCCTCGGGAAAACATCCTTACTTCTTCGTAATGCCCGCGGGTCATGCTCTATCCTATACTTCCTCGCCGCTCCTCGGTTCTCCTGACACATTCAGCATGCGCACTGTCATGTAACAGCGAAAAACGATACAATATCCAGCCTCTCATTAATTTCTTTCGTTGATGGTGACAAATGTTATGCAAAAAACTTACGACAGAGGCTTGCTTATATAATGCTGGACCTCTGAACCTTGGGAATCCGGAAACAAACGCTTTTCCGGACGACAGCTGCCGGCAAGACTAACGTGACTTAGATAACTCCTATAGCATGACATTGTATAATCCGTCCATGTGTTACCTGCCCGTTTGTTAATCTCGCTAAGTATAATCCGACCAAGTGTTGATCCGTTTATGTATTAATCTAGCCATGTATTAATCTGGCTGTGTGTTTACTTTTTTCCATGTATTAATCTGGTCATGTATTAATCCGGTCAAGTGTTATCTGTCCATGTGTTAATCTAGTAATGTGTTTATCCGTTCATGTATTAATCTGGCCGTGTGTTTAACTGCCCATGTATTAATCTGAACATATATTAATCCGGTCATATATTAATCTGGCCATGTATAATCCGGCCATGTATCTACCCATATATGTATTAATCTGCCCATGTATAATCCAGGCATGTGTTTATCTGGCCATGTATTAACCTGGTCATGTGTTAACCCGGCAACGTTAATCCAGTCACTTGTTATAATGTTGTTATAGTCAATTCCGGTCACGTGATCATGTTGTCATGTGTTGATCCGGCATGTAGTCTGCTGGTCAAGTGTTAATTCCGTCGTGTGTTACTCCTTAATCCGGTCAGTTGTGAATCCCTTCATATGTTATTCAGATCACGTCTAAATCTGATTATGCGTTTAACCTGTTTTATTCCTGTCATTTGTTAATCCGACCATGTATTTTTATCTTCTCACAAGTTAATCCGACCATGTGTTAATTCTGCAACGTGTTAATCTGGTCATGAGCAATTTGTCTGTATCTACACCGCTTTATCTATTAATAACAATGTCAAGTGACGTGTTAAACGATTTTGACCCTCTAATTCGACGTTAGAGTTGGGATTAAACAGGACTGTCAAGTGGGTTGTGTTGATGGGGTGGTCTAGGGGTAAACGCACTAGCTCGTCTCGCCGAATACCTACGTTCGATTTACCTATCGGGTACGATGTATGAAGCCATTTCTTTATTGCCAAAGGCAATTAAAATTAAAATTATACTCACACTCTCTCCAAGTGTCATAAATCGTGAGCAGGACAAAAGCCACCCGGACAAATGCCACCCGCGCACAAGCCACCTAGGACAAATGCCACCTGAGACAAAAGCCACCCAGTGATTTTACCATTACAAAGAGGACGATTAACACCCTTATTGACTTTTGAACAAAAATGTTCACTTTGATAAAAATGTTAATTTTGACGTAAAATTTGGATTTCATAGTAAAGCCTTTTATAAATGTTAATGTAAATGGATGTAAAATTTGAATTAAGAAATAGTTTGACCTTGAATTTGGTGAGAAGCCTAATAACATTGTTTTAAAAGTACGGCTCACTAAGTAAATGCGTCTTGGGGAGAGTGACATCTTTGTACTCTAAAACTAGACCGTTAACCTCGTACATCTTGTTTGTGGAGTAAAAGGTATAAAGAAAGTCCTTCACGCCTGTCGCACCAAAAAAATCTATGGTTTTGTTAGACTGACGGGTTTGTAGATAAGATGGTCACCTATGCCCTTAGTTGAGTTGGCATGTGGCTCATATCCGTACCGAATTAGAACAGTATATTAACATGCCTTTGTAGGACAAGAAATGTGATAGTTACTGTTGTTTGAGATTAATAACGTAACACTTTAAAGTGCTTGGTGTCTAATGCATAGCTGTGTTGTCTTAACATGTGTCACGTGTTGGGATCACGTGTGAGGTATACGGGAAACAGTTTATATAACATTGTATCAGATGACATTTGATGCCATGGTGAATCATAAACATGTAATCATTTAACAAACAGGGGAAAATGTTTGTACAGCTGTCAGTTTGGGTTATAATATAATATGAGTGAAAATATGGGAATATTTTAGAATAGTCTCTCTTAACTCCATATTGAGTGGCATGTGTGAACTTCTATCATGTAATAATGTTTTAAAGTATTGGGATGAGATCCATTTTAAGAAATATCTCTGTGTGTGTGTGTGTGTGTGTGTGTGTGTGTGTGTGTGTGTGTGTGTGTGTCCGGACGATTTCCGATGGGTTTCTTTCAGCACTGATATAGGTTATAAATTATTCCATGTAGAGCTCAGATATCATAAGAACTCGAGTGCTCTAAGATACATTGCATCGTATAGAAATGTAGTTAAACTTTTAAAACTATTTCGTTTGAAGAAGCAATCGATGGCTTACATTTTCCCAGTGACGTATGGACATGATATTTATGAACTAATTATTCCGGGCAAAACATGTATTCAGCAGTTTTACTCCATCAAAATGTATATGTTTATTTAATTTCCTATAAAAGGTGTTTTTCTCAGTTTATTTCTGTGATATGTAAAAGACATGCTAAAAGAACTATAAAATGATGACAGCTTGATGAACGAGTTTTACTGGATTCATTTCTCATATTAAATACCTGCAGACTAAAGCAATATTGTCTCATTTATTACCCTACAAAGTGTAAGAGGTTTATAGCACTGAATTATTAATACTTGTCTTGTGTAATTAACATCACTGCGTCTCACGCCTAAACAATACGAGAACACTGTGGAAAAAGAATAGGTTGGATTTAATTTCTGAATAAACTTTATGGCAATACAATTCAGGCAATGTAACAAACTGAGCGTCTTTTCATAATCCCGTCAGCGATGTTGCAGCATGTAATCACGTCTCTTTCTGCCAGACACGTTCCAGTTGCATATGTTCCTTGATATGAGAGTAGCAGATCTGTTAATTTACAGACACGTTTATCACGAGCAGACCGGGCACTGCCCAACTTCCGTAAGTGCATACTAAACGATCATTGGGCTTGACAGAAGGGTTCCATAGACTAATACGCATAGTGATTAGTAAGTGCAGGCTTCACGGTTTCATCCAAAGCTTGTTATCGTACTTTAGTCAGAGGCATTACGGAGACCCTAGAGATGAAAGCTGAGGAATTCAATTGGTACATATCACGTGACTGTCCGTTCACTTTCGTCCAATCCGTGCAACGCTTAATTTGCCCTGTCGCTTTTCCTTTGCAAGGACTCTTGTCCAGACAGCCATTAGTTCGTTGTAACATTCATACTCGGAGATGTCGGGGGGACAGTTCATACCGTTCAGATGATTCCTGCCTTGCCGACTACTGATCGTCACACCTGCAATACAAAGTTCATATTATAACAAGTAAGCTTCAGTTAGAGCTAAAATTGTGAAAACCAGAGTACTTACACCGACAGAAAGCCCCTGTGAAAACCAGAATACATGCACCGATACATAGTCCCTGTGAAAACCACAGTACTTACTCTGATATTATGGTCCATGTGAAAACCTTACGCCAGACGTTTTTGTAAGGGTATTGAAAATCTGGAGGGGCTTGTTTGTAGTTTTGTGTTGCTATTTCTGTTTGAAATGTGTACATGTTCCATAGCGTGGTTGCTCGCTTTCGCTTTCATTGGCAGACCAAATATGAACCACAGTTATTCAATAAACTACAGAAATGCGAACTAAGTTGTTTCATTAAGTTTGAAAACCGAAACGTATTTTCAACTTTCACGATGATTAGAAAAGGAAACTTAATAATCAAGCACGGCAATTCAGCAATGCTTAGACTGTAATTGGTTTCATATTACAAACGTAACCATCCACTTCAGTCGGAACTGAAACGTAAGTTATTACAAATTATGTCCTAAGAATAGAACCGATTACAAAGCATTCATCGCCTACTTATGCTGGCAATTTAAGCACAAGTTATTACAAATTGAATCCTATAAAACAGAACTTACAAAAGCTTAAAGTCATTATCTGTAATTGGAAATGTACAAAGCCTAGATAGCATTTACAATGGCAGTCGCATACAATGGCAGTCGCATACGTGTATAAAGCACCTGCAGTGACGATGGTGTGAGTGTACATGTATTATGCTTTGGTCAATGCTGCTGATATGTACATGACCTTAAATGACCAACCCAGGACGGAGCAACTGTCATATTTTCATTTAACAACAGGTGTATTTATTTCCAGTAAACTCAAAAGTGTGAAAAACAACGTATTAAATCAAAGGAAGGGAGTCATAGCTAACGCAAACGTTTCTTCTGTCCTACAAGATCAGAAGTCTCACATTTTGTACATATATGAAACTTTATGTTTGTGTGACTGTCATTCTGTATGTTCAAATGGCTCAAAACAGACTTTTGTTTACATTTTCTCTCCTAGACTTTCAGTGTTGTGTCAAGGCTTTGTTTCATTGGAGTTTTACAGTACTCAGCAATATCCCAGCTGACTGGCAGCGGCAAGTGATTGATAGTGTGAACAGAGTTCGATAACACACCATCAAAGAAATCACCGAGTCTTCCGCCGGTTAAAACGTTCGTTTGTCAAGTCGGGTTCGAATCCTCATGTGTCCACAATGCGTGAGGCCCATTTTAGGTGTTCCACGCCAGATATGGCTGGAATATTGTTAAAGCCATGCTCACTCGAAATCTCTCCTTTGTAGGAATACATCTGATAAGGTTGATACGATTTTAAAATGTTCCTTGAATTATTCAGAACCTTTGGGCAAAACTTGCCCTTATCGTTCCTCGTCGTTTCATTGCTTATTATTAAAAGATAACACAAAAATATACTCAATGGATGTATCATCACGTATATCAAAGTAAAGGACGAGTCTGGTAATTACCATGTTAGACAATTACTGAAGTCTTTTTAACCAACATTAATCAGCAGTATTTTGAAATAGATTATTGGATCTAGAATTATTCTCTTTTCACTTTTAACATTTATGTGAGGTAATAACACATCTGTGACATATCAGCGGAAGGAAATTCGCAGACAACAAGGGCGGACCCAGTGGCATCACGTTACTATGGAGACAAGCCTAGCGGACGAGTAGTGTTCGTGCGGTCCTAGATAAACAGACGTTAATACATTTTAGTTTGTTTTTTCACGTTGTTACAGTTAATCAACCCGGACACTTGCCCGTGCGTGACGTTTGTTTCTGGTTTGCAGGAAGTAAACTATACCGACACTATTCGCTTGGTGAAAGAGGCGACGAGTAGCGATCGTTGATTTGACTGAAAGCGTGGGACGATGGTCATAATATCAACCACTGGTACTAGCAGTGATAAGATTGAATATTGTTGACTGTGACGTACCGACAACGATACCTTCCAGCCAGTCAGCTGTTGAGGTTTGATGAGAAACACACAGTAAACTACGTGTATACCGAACTGATGCATATACCGAACTGATGGACATACCGAACTGATTGTTTGTTCCAGCCACTTGCTGTGTATTATAGTCGAAATACGGTTATAGCACGACATTGTGTGATACTCGATTCTGATTGGCTGAGAGCACATCAAAATCGTACTTAAATGGCAGTTTAAGACCGCTAATTAAGGTGACCGATTCACCGCGTATGAATATACAACGAACTCGTTGACCCTATTGTTTGTAAACAAACATGTCGGACATCGGCAATTTCTACCTCGGCAGCATCTTTGGTGTTTTTAAAGTAAAAAGCGAATGGTTTGAAGACGAATTTCTTGACCCTATTCCCAGTGAAGAAACTACGAAGCTGGAAAATCCGCAAGTAGCGCAAAAGCGGCAGTATATTCAAACCGGGTCCAGATCTACGTGTGTTGACGTCGACAACACACATCGGCCCACACGTCCTACCCTGACCGCTTCCGACCCTGCTGTAATGCCCAGTCCTTCCGCTTCCACTGTCCAAGTATCCCTCATAAAACGTGGCATGTCAGGTCTTTTGCAAAATGGGAATAGTAGCGTGGTTATCAACAATTATTTCCGTGAATAAAGTTAGCGGCGACTAAGCTTAGCGAGTTCACGGCTTGAATTGGGGCGAGTCGATTGTCATACAGTAGGGGCGGTCAATAATTCGCTTGAGAAAAATCAAATAATTGTACTTGCTCACAGTATAAAATGTATTTTTTTCATTTATGTTTGCTACTTGTTATAAATACAAGCATACTGGTTCCTGAAATAACGCATTTATGTTGTTGAAAATGCCTTATTTTGTTCATTACACAACCTGTCCCTCAATGGGACGATTCCAAGCGATTTCCAGGAAAAAGGCCTCTTCATGCCTTGTGTTCTTGCGCGCCAAACAGTTCGGTTTCAAAACGCTTATCAGTCGTGCTAGAATGAAGATAAGCTAACGCATTAGGTTTTTAAATTACATTTAGTGGTCTTAAATCAACGATAAAGGACCGCAAAATTGAAAACAGCGTAGCTTTATCTTCTAATTATAATCGAAATATGGTTATAACTAGAATTAGTCCTCCCTTTGAGTTTGTTGTAACCGTAGTTTACTGCTTGATTGAACCTTTACTTCACTTCACTTCATACAAATACTTGTATAGCGCCAACATCCGTAAACCGCTCAAAGGTGCTTTAGCTCTAAGATGGTACTGATATCACATAGAGTTCAAATACCTCAGTAAAGAGACAAGTCTTTAGATTTGATTTAAAAACAGCTAAATCTGGTTGTGTTCTGAGGTGAGATGGGAGACTGTTCCAGAGATGAGGGCCAGCCATCTCTAGTGACCTGTCACCATATGGTTTTGTCCTGGTCACTGGAATTGTTAAAAGACACTGATCACACAGTGGTTATGAAAAAAAATACAAGTGATTCCAAAGCATTCATTAACATGAACAATGTATTTTTTTAAAGAAACAGACCTGCGCCCTAGCGGACTGTTGTTTCCTATTTAACCGATAACTGAATTAATTTAATAGTTCAGCAGTTTTAGTTCACCCATGATACTGATTCCGGAACTCGCGGTTCTTCCGGTGAAGACTAACTTCCCAGCAGCCTGTGCTGGTCGCGATAGAAAGGACATGGACAGGGGTCAGGGGTCAAGGCTTGAAGACTTGGTTGATTGTAAGTAATCACATCCAGACTGGGTGAGACTGTTCTCATGTCGTCAGTCACTGGATTCACAAGCCAAGAACCCATGGAGATCCGTGTTAGAATCGGTCTTCAGCAACCCATACTTGCCTCCCCGTGGAGATCCGTGTTAGAATCGGTCTTAAGCAACCCATACTTGTCTCCCCGTGGAGATCAGTGTTAGAATCGGTCTTAAGCAACCCATACTTGTCTCCCCGTGGAGATCAGTATTAGAATCGGTCTTCAGCAACCCATAGGTCTTCAGCAACCCATACTTGTCTCCCCGTGGAGATCAGTGTTAGAATCGGTCTTAAGCAACCCATACTTGTCTCCCCGTGGAGATCAGTGTTAGAATCGGTCTTCAGCAACCCATACTTGTCTCCCCGTGGAGATCAGTGTTAGAATCGGTCTTAAGCAACCCATACTTGTCTCCCCGTGGAGATCAGTGTTAGAATCGGTCTTCAGCAACCCATACTTGTCTCCCCGTGGAGATCAGTGTTAGAATCGGTCTTCAGCAACCCATACTTGTCTCCCCGTGGAGATCAGTGTTAGAATCGGCCTTCAGCAACCCATACTTGTCTCCCCGTGGAGATCAGTATTAGAATCGGCCTTCAGCAACCCATACTTGTCTCCCCGTGGAGATCAGTGTTAGAATCGGTCTTCAGCAACCCATACTTGTCTCCCCGTGGAGATCCGTGTTAGAATCGGTCTTCAGCAACCCATACTTGTCTCCCCGTGGAGATCAGTGTTAGAATCGGTCTTCAGCAACCCATACTTGTCTCCCCGTGGAGATCAGTGTTAGAATCGGTCTTCAGCAACCCATACTTGTCTCCCCGTGGAGATCAGTGTTAGAATCGGCCTTAAGCAACCCATACTTGTCTCCCCGTGGAGATCAGTGTTAGAATCGGTCTTCAGCAACCCATACTTGTCTCCCCGTGGAGATCAGTATTAGAATCGGTCTTCAGCAACCCATACTTGTCTCCCCGTGGAGATCAGTATTAGAATCGGTCTTCAGCAACCCATACTTGTCTCCCCGTGGAGATGAGTATTAGAATCGGTCTTCAGCAACCCATACTTGTCGTAAAAGGCGACTGAGAGGATCGGGTGGTCAGGCTCGCTGACTTAGTTCACATGTCATCATATCCCAATTGCGTATATCGATGCTCATGCTGTTGATCACTAGATTGTCTGGTTCAGACTCGAATATTTACAGACCGCCACCATATAGCTGGAATATTTATGAGTGCGGCGTTAAACAAAGAAGATTGATTTGAACTCAGTGTGGCCCTAATCATGATCACTTGCAACTGTTCGTCTAAGGTATGCCGTGTTCGTGCTTGAGTGCGGCGTTAAACACCCAACCAACCAACCGACCAGCCAACCACTAGCCAAGACAGCTGGCATATTGATGAGTGCGACGTTATACAACAAATAAACAACACTGATGTTGCATCGTTTTCCATTTTTTTCGCGTTAATGAAACAATGAAGTTTGACATATGTTTCTATTGGAATTCACTTCGTTATGTTTTATGCTTAAGAAAGTGTTTACATGTTATCTTTATGCGAACAGATGCATGACCCTAATGACAGTGAGGCAGGGTACGCTCAATGGATATCATCACTATTTGACAGTGATTCATTAACACATACTCATTGTATATCGTGCATGATATGAATTGCAGGAACTATAAGTGTTGCACCCCCATATTAAAACTCTGGTTACGTTGGCATATCCAAAACACCCGAATAGGTTGTTGATGATAACCATTCTGCTAGGATTTGGTGTTGAAGTCATTATGTTTTCGTAGTGAAAACGATCTCTAAAACGTAGCAACCTGCACGTGAATATCATTCTTCATGATTTTTGCAAATTGCAGTATGCTCATGTGATGGATCTCGCCTATAAAAATAGTTTTTCTGGCCGTTGAATCCATTGTAACGCAGCATGCCGGGTGCGAGAATAGCAGATGCAGTCAAGTGGCAGATTTATTGGACTCCATAGGGCAGGTCTTTCCTTCAAGGAGATTGGCAGAAGAACCGGGCGTCATTACTCCACAATAAGCCGCCTGGTGAGAAAACATGCGCAGACGAATGATGTAAAGAATCGCAGACCTTCAGGCAGACCACGTATAACCACAGTCAGGGATGACAGAGCATTGCTAAGGCTGGTAAGGCGACAACCCTTTGCTTCAAGTGCAACCCTGAAACGCCAATGGCTTCCTCGTCGTCAGATCAGCCACCAAACAGTGAGAAATCGACTCAAGCCCGCTGGATTGAGGTCCAGAAGAGTCATCAAGCGCCCCCAACTCACAGAGAACCACAACTGGTTACGTCTAGCCTGGTGTAGACAAAGACAAGGGTGGAACTTGAGGTCTTGGAGCAGAGTCCACTGGTCAGAGGAGAGCAGATTTCTTGTGCATGTTTTGGATGGCAGAGTCAGAGTTTGGAGGCGTCCGGGTACAGCTTATGCACCTAGGAACATCATGCCAACGGTACCATATGGAGGTGGATCGGTTATGGTATGGGGTTGATTCTCATTTGACTGTAAGCTGGATCTAGTGACCATACAAGGCACTTTAACGGGCGATCGCTACATTCAGGAAGTGCTTGATCCAGTTGTTGTGCCCCATGTTGACAATCATCCACTTGAAACCAGGCCAATATTCATGGATGATAATGCTCGGCCACATCGTTCACGAGCTGTGACCCAGGTCATCCAGAACAATGCACTGACTCACCTCCCATGGCCAGCAATGAGTCCAGATCTCAATCCCCTGGAACACATATGGGACATTTTGGGCCGTCTGATACAACGCAGGGATCCTCCTCCACAGAACGTGCGGGAACTGGAAGCAGCATTGCACGAAGAGCGGCAGCAGCTGCCCATAGAGCGATTTCGACGTCTGGTGAGGGGTATGAGACGAAGACTGGAAGCTGTTATCCAAGTACTGGGCGGAAGTTCACGATATTGACTGTTTGTGTTTGTCCACTCTCTGTATGTCAGTTTCAGCCTCAGAGAAGTTTTGTTTCGACATTAAATTTCCATTTTTTACCATACTTAAAACCGTCTCGTTTTCCTTGAACTTTGAACGCAATACTTAAGGGCAAGATCCTTACATACCATGAGGTCAGGGGATACCCCATTTCAGTTCATTTTATAGGCACAAGACTGGTTTGTTGGTGTATGCACCATCCAGGTTCTAATTCTCATTCTGTTATCGTTCAGTTACGCCCAAAACATCATACCCCGGAAAAAAGATAGGGGTTGCAACACTTTTTTTACTGTGTATATTTCTGATGACTTACTGAGTTTGGTTTTACGCCGCTTTTAGCAATATTCCAGCAATATCACGGCGGGGGACACCAGAAATGGGCTTCACTCATTGTACCCATGTGGGGATTCGAACCCTGGTCTTCGGCGTGACGAGCCAACGCTTTAACCACTAGACTACCCCACCGTCCTTATTTCTGATGATCATTGAAAGGGCTTTGTTGCTCTTATTCTAAGATTTCCTCCTGCCTCAGGAGTTTTAAACCACACTGAGGTAGAGGAAATGTCTGAAGTCTACCTCCCTCCTCCGACCAAGATACATCTTCAGGTATATAAATGAAAACAGAAGAAAATGTATTTTTCAGTATTATCTAAGCTATTGAATACAATTAAACAAACCTTGATGACAGAATTTACGGGGTTTTTTTCAGTGATGTACTCATCGTGTAAGACTAACAACTAGTCTCTGAAATGAACATGTTTAACAGAAAAACAGTTCATAGAAAAAAAATATATGATGAAAATGAGCCCTGAGACTTTCTTCATTCCTGAAGCTGTAGAAATCTAGACTTGCCACATTTTCTAGACTTGCGTGGGTTTTCTTGGATATGTTTGCTTCAGGGTCTGTATGACAGACTATCATTGTGTATTTAATCTTAGCGTGTGCACAATAGGGGTAAAACGGTACGCTCTTACCACCGTACGGTACGTATTGCGGTACAAAGCCTTCGGTTCGGTATATGAGATATGATCATAATGCAGAAAATTAACAACAAGAACTATTACAGAAATGCATTGATTTTGACAAAATGATTCGATTTCTAGACATTTTTGAAAAGGTTTACAAAGGTTAATAAAATGACGGTATGAAAACCGAAATTCCAAAATACCGCGGTTTACCGTTTCACTCCTAGCACTGAACAATGATATAGGGTACCCAATATAGAATGGAACGTGTCTCAGTCTAGCCCCGGAAGCCCTGTTGGTGTAAGTGTTCCTGTTTATATAAGGTATAAAAATTAAGTCGAGAACATACCAAAGTCAAGGAAGTGTCGTACACATGAAATACAAAACGTCAACGATAGAATGCACTGAGCGTGAAAGACAAACTAGAGGTAAACAAGACGTAAATGGATTACTGGTCGCGGGGTGGCATGGAATAAATCATAAATAAATCTCCATTATGTAAACAGAAGAAGCTACTGTCACACGTAATAGAGTGTTATAGAGCCACACAGGGTGACATTCCACAGCCGTGAGGTACGAGGAACTAGTATGACAGATGAGTCTGTGACAAGTAGAAGGTTTAAAATTAAAATGAGAATGAAACTCTCATCTTAGAGCATGATATATAGGGATAAGAATAACAAGGTGGCATAAATGAAAGCAAGAATTAATTCTGCATCGTGGGTGGAGCAAACAAGGGCGGGACATATATGATTTATAGAATGAGCACAGGAATGATTCATTGACAGCGTTATGACAGAGGTATGACAGAGGTATGACAAATGGCTGTATTATAAATCACACGTTTAAATTATTTAAGGACTGAGTCATCCGTAGCAAAAAAGCAAGACAAGGTGCAATAGTACATTGTATTCCTTTCCTGTTTACATAGGGGTGCGCACCACCTCTTCTAGAATATCTAAAATAATATTGAAATGCACGAGTGTATGATTACGAGTTGAAAAATATACATCCATGTGCTATGCTTACCTCTCCCTGTTTCTGGTTCGTCTCTGAAGTAAGGGAACCAGTCAGGTCTTAGAATTGCAGCAGATGTCACGTGATACGTCAAAAACACAAGTAAAAGGATGCGGATGTGGTTGGTAGCCATTACAAGGTTGGTGTTAAAAGCACACGCTGAAGTCTGAAACGAACACGGAAGTTGTGAGAGTAAACTTATTAGCCGGTTAGTTGGGGCGATGTCCCCACAGAGATCCAGAATCACATAAAAGGGGATAAATTCTGGCAGAATGGCAGGTCTAGTAAATTTGATTTAACCATATTTGTATTCAATAAATGATAGGGATTGATGAACAAGCTGTTATAGCTTATATGATATCAACATCGCTCCCATATAACATATAACACAATCTTCATGTCAGAACATGATATGCATAAACATACAATTAAACAACTGCGTGTTACACAGAAAAAAACATATGGTGAAAACAAATCGGTGTGATATGAATTTGTAAGTTTATCTAAATCTATCAGATAAGCACATGTATGAGGAATTGGTCACCTACAATTGGGGAGTACCTGAAGAGTTAAAAGTAATTAAGGAGCATGTGGGGATGAATTGGTAACACGTTTTCCTATACAGATTCAAGTTTCAAACTTTTGAAACGTTTTGGTTTTGTGAGAAAACTGATGTGGATTGATTTCAGAATTTCTGTATTTCCAGAAGTATTCGTTTCCATGGTTTCCAGGTAACAACCAGGCGAATAGAAATACATGTTACTTTTTACCTGTATACAATTTACACACGTGAAGATGAAGTGTAAAGCGTTTTTGGTGTGATATCCACAAGAACAGTGTGACCGGTCCGGTATATCTCTAATATACATGTCAGAGTTGAGGTCACTGCACCCGAGCCCAAGGCGGCAGTGTATAATTACACATCTAGTCAATTTGATTCAAGTTCTAGACCTCCTAAGAGGGTACGTCCCATTTCATTTGAAGCATTTTTGTATCTATCATTGTTTTAATAGTAGGATATTTGTTCTTTTAAGATTCGGCTAAATTTACCCATAATCGTCAACACCTGAAGTGATGGTGTAAATCTAGCTTGGGTCCATGCAGGAAGCATATGTACTGTTAGTCCCCATGGACTCTAGTATGGAGATCTGCCTTCAATTGTTGGCGATCTATAGCCCGTTCTTATACATGTGTTGTATTATCCCAAATAGCCATGGGATTTTTAAGTTACATGCTAGTTTTAATATCTTAAATTGTGATATTCTAGTTATTTTACTGCCCTTTGTCGATAGAGTTTATATTCAAATATTATCTATTGTTAATGTGTTACCTGTTTTAGTCACGATGTGGCTGAAATATTGCCGGTGTGACTATAAATATTAACTCACTCACGCACTTCAAGTTCTAGAAGCTAAACTTTGTACACGGTCACAAATTATTAATCATCGCAAGTAATGATAATATATGAATACACAATGCCATTTTAGAAAGTGTTCAAATGTAAAATGTTATATTTGGGATTACACTTTCTTACCAGCTGTCCGACTTCCGTTTTTTTGTTGAAGCCGCGGTGGCTGAGCGGTCGAGGCGTCTGACTTTGTGTGCTGGCGATTAGGTGTGGGTTCGAATCCCGGATGGGATTCAACCCCAAAAAGTACTGGAATCTGTACTTTACTAAGAAAGTGTAATCCCAAATGTAACATATGTTACAATGATAATATAGAGTAACTACACATAGACATTAATTCAGTTTCATTCGAAGCAATAATTATCAATGTATTCAAACAAAGAATCGTAAACAGGACATCGCTGTTTCATCAGACACAAACGACACATGAATGACAAAATGCAGCCACAGCGACTGTGAGAATCTCTGCACCCATTTCGGAATGAATGCTCCTGCTTCATAATATGGTGCCATTATTTATTTTCCATTCCAATTAATTTTAACGCAGCTAAATTCTTCAAGGATCTTTCAGTAAAATGATATTATTTATAAAATAACAAGCGAGAAATAAAATATTTAAATAAATATCGACTTAATTTCCATCATGCGATAAACATGTTCTTTGAAAAGAAAATACCAGTATCCTCTATGTATCAATATTTATCATCTTCCGCCGTCCTGTCAGAGCAACACAAGCCACAGGAACAAGACACACCTCACTCGCAATATATCTCAGATTCTTATGGTTGCATTTTCAATAAATATAATAAAGTATTTTATAAGTTTATATTTAGTTTAACACGTCAACGCTCTGGGCGTAAAAGCGGGCAACATAATTAATAATGGATCACTGAAACTACAGCAGGTATTGGCGGAAAGAGTGAGCCTGGTCTACCGAAACATCCATCCAAACACTCACGACCCTCCCTAGCAACGATGTAGCCCTCACAGGTACGATGTAGCTAGTTGTATATCCATAGAACTCTCCCCGTTGTTCATCAACTTCTAAATGCCACTCAAAGAAGCAATCACATTTCGACGGGCACACCCGTTGACATATAAATATCAGGCAAACAAAGCAGATCGTTCAGATTCACAGTGTGAATTCTACTCAAGTTTAATGAAGGAAATACACACTGGGACATCGGTTTAAAGTCCCAGCAAATATAAAACTACAAAATACCAAACATGCGTTCGGTTGTCAATACAACAGCGCTAGTTGCCGATTAAAAATATTAACTTACCACAGAATGGACTCACGGACACAGTGATAATCCTAACAACTTCTCATTCTATTGCTGCTATTGTCAGCCGACTGATGGCGACAACACACACCACCCAATCTTATATACACCGACAAGCCTACACACTTCACACTCTTTATCCATTCACTGTAATACATCCTATCAAGAGAAACTTGTCAACCTGTCAAATGGAACATTATAATCAGATAATCACTTTAGATCGTGTCTGAGGTAGGAAAATGCCTCTTACAGAGAGACATGCTATAATTGCAAACTTTTAGGATTTGGATTTGGGAAAATGAGTCATGGGAATGAAACGAAATATGATTTTAACAATACAAGATATTAATGACGCCCCCGTTTCGTCGCCCACTCTGATAACGATAAATATTCAATCATGTATTGAGCAAGAGCATTACAAATATACATCCACATTAAACCCAACCTTAGAAGCGAATTGATTCCTAACGAGGTTCAAATGTAACTTAAATATTTCGATCGATTTCGTCATGTCCTCAGGGTTAAAATGTTGCCTCAGTAGAACTCTCAAAAATCTTATTGTAGACATGTAGAAGATCTTTTCAGTTTGACGCACCATGGACCAAAATTATGCAATTCACTTTTTTGCCTTGTACCATACATGTATGTGCTTGTTTGGGTTGGAATCGTACTTTTAGCATTTTTTTTTCCATTTTCATAATCGCGGCCTTTTATAAATTACGTTGCTTTTAATTTTGTAACCTATAAAAAACTGTCTGATTGTCTGTCTGACTGACACCATATTAACTGCGATCGGTACCAGGCAAGCTGGAAAAGTGACCCAACACCAACATAACGTCAGTGTTAAAAACAACTGTTTCATCACATCATTATGGAGCTATTTTTGAATTGCAGTAAGCCTTATTATGATCAACTGCGCTCTACTTGTGTAAACCATGTAGTCCACCAGCACCCCTTGCCCTAAGTGTAATGAATGGAGCATGACCCTCTCTTGATGACATTCGGCGTAGGAGGACTGTATCGTGATTGTCTAAATCTGTAAATGTCATTGATCAGTAAGAACCTATCTCTGTTCACCCTCAGTTAACCAGACTCTAACGACCCTGAGTGGTTCGTGGCTATCTAAACCCTTTACTGCCTAGAGAGTATTTTTTAGAAACCTTTTAAAAGAATGAACATTAAAGGACTTAAAGATTTCAATATACTTTATCATTATTGGTTTTTGGATATTTTTGTGTGTGAGAAATCCCTATGGAAAACATCTGAAAATGTTGCAACTTGTACAGTGACAAAACACGTCTCGTACTTATTGCTGTTTAACACCAGTAAAGTTTCAGATTTGTTTTTAGCAACTAATAGGAATATCGACAAGCATGCGAGAAACAAATTCTTAAACCATTCTACGATATATGGCATATTTTAATTAATAAGCAAGCTATTGTTCATATTTTGAAAATGTGTTTCCCAAATATAGACAATCAAACTGTTGCAAATTCCAAATATTTGAAACCTAAATGAGTCTGCTGTAACAGACCGATTCTACCACAAGCGTGTGTGTACGAATCACTATAAAAAACTGTATATATTCAGAGTTATTTTTCCTTTGGAAGTTTTTATCTTCTTGCCGTTTGCGCTTAGACAAGGCCCAGTGGTGAACATGGCCGCGAGAGGAGTACGAGTCGTCATCCGGATTGCCGGAATGACACGAGTAGTTACGAATGCCATAAAACGTGTTGAAAGCTTGTTGATATAATGATACTGAATGTTGCAGCCGTGATCAAACAACTTTTGAGCAAATCAGCAAGAACATGCTCGATTGTACCTCAAACATTGTGAAATGTAGATCTAAGGCTGGGTCTACTGGAACATTCTCAACATGAAGGGATGGTAATATTGAAGTCATTCCTCTTGTCATGTGGTCCCGGGGGAAGTGTTTTGTCACTCTGAATCTTTATGTATAAATCTGAATTTTAAAAACATGCGGTTTCAGTGGTCTCTTTTACGCCTCTCTTTTACGTCCCACTCACAGAAATAAATCGCTGGAAGAGAATTAGCTTTTTGACAGTTATTGAGCTATGATTATAAATATACCTTGCATGTTAAAGAGAAACGACACAACCCTTTCCACATCCGAAAGAGATCTCTGATATAAGCCACAGGGGTGTGTCACGCTTAGAAACAGCGTTAGAAAGACATATAGGTATATAGACCCTACCCTAGTACTATACAAAAGGATCCTTTTATATAGTACTAGGGTAGGGTCTATATGACTATATGTCTTTCTAACGCTGTTTCTAAGCGTGACACACCCCTGTGATATAAGCAGAGTCCATTGTTCTGACTACATCATGCGTATATGTTAGTTTGACGTCGCATTCAGCAGCATTACAGCTGTAAGACGTGGTCGGTATACAATCCAGTCTGGACCAGACAATTAAGTGACTGACACCATGAGATTAGATGACAGAGCACGTGCGTATGATTCGCTATCAGATTGTGATGACACCAGGTGTTTTCGAAAAGATGAGCGTATCCTGCCCCAACGGTGGCATCCATCATAAACATATACTACATCTAGTCAAGTGTTCACTTGATATAATTCTGGAATGTATGGTACAATTGCATCGGACAACACGTTTGTCACTGATACATCAAAGATTGAAATGTCCTCCACATGTCTACCGTAAAACGTTTTGAAACATTTACTGAGTATTTTTAATCGTGATCAAACAACTTCTGAGCAAGAGAGTTAGAAGCTCTTTGAAACTTTCGTAAAAGGGACATGCTCGATTGTAGCTCAAGAGGCATGAGTGGTAAGCACCCAAGACTAGAGCTGTTGCTCGACATGAAAGTAAAGGTGACTATTGTAAATATAGAACAAGTTTTATGGATAACAACTTGTTATCCATAAAACTTGTTCTATATTGTACGTCTCAACTTCTAAAATGCCACTCAAACAAGACTATTGTAAAGTTGAAATAATTCCTTTTGTCATACAGCCTTGTGGTGTGTTTTTTGTCCCTCTGTTTGTATAGATCTGCATATAATGCAGTCGAGGCTGTCTCACTTGTACTCTTTTAATGTCAAGTTCAGGTGGGTAATTCCGGTAAATTCCGATTCATATCCATATAGAAACAGATCCGCAAGGAGGGGATCCCAATTGCTGCCAGCTGGGAAGCCTACTTGTTGTTTAATTGTTTATCCCCAAATGTAACATAAAGGTTATCAATGAGGAAGTCCAGCATTTTACATAATTATTGTTTTCTCATTAAACTTCACATGACATTTTCTTTCATTTTGACAACTTGTCCTGAACCCCCTGAAGATAAACATGTCAGTTTTTCACCACCGTTTATTGACAAATGACAAATGGATCAAGGAATGAAGTTTTTTCCTTACGTTTGTCATATGGGAAATAGGTGTACGATGTTGAAAAATCAAATGTTTCGACACACCCGAACTCTGTCCGATTGTAAAACTTCAAGCAACTGCTTTGATATTTTTTGAGAATTCACATGGTATTAAATCCGCTTGCCTCAAATTCTTTTTGTGAATATCCGGAAAGTGTCCTTCCTTGATAGTGTTAAGGATTATGGTTAATCTTTGAGACAGGGATTTATTGGTACATTTGCTGGACCCAGATATATATCTTGCTTTGTACGGATTTATATGTAGCTTTAGAATCAAGTACAAACGAGGAACCAAAGGTTAATAGGTTGAATGGTTTTGGCAGATTTCGTCCTCAGTTAACATACTGGCCTTATATGTAACATTTTTTAAATGTCACCTATATCAATGTCTTTGATAGATATAAAACAATGTAACATTTTTTCATATAATGGTTATGTTATTTGAGGCTTTGTCAGTGGGAACAGCTACAACTTTTAACGTAGGCCCACCAGACTTTGAAATTAAACTTCTTGGCCAGATTTGCTTGTTTTGGTTTTGCAGTCCGATCTGCGATATTGACATGGATTAGTAAGTTGAAAATTGCGATATTGACGCTAGATTAGTAAGTTCCTCCTACAGTATTAACATGGGTTAGTAAGTACCTCCTGCAGTATTGGCATGGATTAGTAAGTACCTCCTGCAGTACTGACATGGATTAGTAAGTTCCTCCTGTACTGACATGGATTAGTAAGTACCTCCTGCAGTACTGACATGGATTAGTAAGTACCTCCTACAGTATCGACATGGATTAGTAAGTTCCTCCTGCAGTACTGACATGGATTAGTAAGTTCCTCCTACAGTATTGACATGGATTTTGTCCACCTCTGCAGCATGTTAGTTTCAGCCTAAGAGAACTTTTGTTTCGACATTAAAATTTCCATTTTTAATTATTACTTAATGCGTCTTGTTTTTTCTTGGAATTTGAATGTAATACTTAGGGCAAGATCATTACATACCATGAGGTCAGGGGATACCCATTTTAGTTCATTTTATAGGTACAAGACTGGTTTGTTAGTGTATGCACCATCCAGGTTCTAATTCTCATTCTGTTATCGCTCAGTTACGCCAAAAACATCATACCCCGGAAAAAAGATAGGGTTGCAACACTTTTTAATAGTATATTTCTGATGACTTACTGAGTTTGGCTCTTTACGCCGCTTAGCAATATTCCAGCAATATCAATTTGGCGGGGACACCAGAAATGGGCTTCACTCATTGTACCCATGTGGGGATTCAACCTGCCCTCGCACAGCCAACGCTTTAACCACTAGGACTACCCCACCGTCCTTATTTCTGATGATCATTGAAAGGGCTTTGTTGTTTTATTCTAAGATTTCCTCCTGCCCCGTGAGTTTTAAACCACACTGAGGTATATACCGTCTGAAGTCTACCTCCTCCTCCGACCAATACATCTTCAGGTATATAAATGAAAACAGAAGAAAATGTATTTTTCAGTATTATCTGCTTATTGAATACAATTAAAACAAACCTGATGACAGAATTTACGGGGTTTTTTTCAGTGATGTACTCATCGTGTAAGACTAACAACTAGTTCCTTGAAATGAACATTACAGAAAAACAGTTCATAGAAAAAAAAATATATGAAAATGAGCCCTGAGATCTTCATTCCTGAAGCTGTAGAAATCTAGACTTGCCACATTTTCTAGACTTGCGGGTTTCTTTGGATATGTTTGTTTCCAGGGTCTGTATGACAGACTATCATTGTATTTTAATCTTAGCGTGTGCACAATAGTAAAACGGCACGCTCTACCACCGCAATGGCCGTATTGCGGTACAAAGCCTTCGTCTGGTATATATGAGATATGATCATAATGCAGAAAAATTAACAACAAGAACTACTACAGAAATGATTTTGACAAAATGATTCGATTTCTAGACATTTTGAAAAGGTTTACAAAGGTTAATAAATGACGGTATGAAAACCGAAATTCCAAAATACCGCGGTTTACCGTTTCACTCCTAGCACTGAACAATGATATAGGGTACCCAATATAGAATGGAACGTGTCTCAGTTCAGCTCCCCGGAAGCCCTGTTGGTGTAAGTGTTCCGTTTATAAGGTATAAAAATTAAGTCGAGAACATACTCAAAGTCAAGGAAGTGTCGTACACATGAAATACAAAACGATAGAATTGAGCGTAAGACAAACTAGGAGGTAAACAATGCAAATGGATTACTGGTCATGGGTATGTGGAATAAATCATAAATAAATCTCCATTATGTAAACAGAAGAAGCTACTGTCACACGTAATAGAGTGTTATAGAGCCACACAGGGTGACATTCCACAGCCGTGAGGTACGAGGACTAGCATGACAGATGAGTCTGTGACAAGTAGAAGCTAAAACGTTCGAGAATGAAACTCTCATCTTAGAGCATGATATATAGGATAAGAATAACAAGGTGGCATAAATGAGCAAGAATTAATTCTGCATCGGGTGGATAAAACAAGTGGCGGATATATGATTTATAGAGCTCTATTAACAGGAATGATTCATTGACAGCGTTATGACAGAGGTATGACAGATAAGGACAAATGGCTGCATTACATAAATCACACGCTTAAATTATTTAAGGACTGAGTCATCCGTAGCAAAAAAGCACAAGGTACAGTACATTGTATTCCTTCCTGTTTACATAGTGCACCACCCTTCTAGAATATCTAAAATAATATTGAATGCACGAGTGTATGATTACGAGTTGAAAAAATATACATCCATGTGCTATGCTTACCTCTCCCCTGTTTCTGGTCTGTCTCTGTGCTAAGGAACCAGTCAGGTCTTAGAATTGCAGCAGATGCCGTGATACGTCAAAACACAAGTAAAGGATGCGGATGGTTGGTAGCCATTACAAGGTTGGTGTTAAAAGTAATACGCTGAAGTCTGAAACGAACACGGTTGTGAGAGTAAACTTATTAGCCGGTTATTGGGGCGATGTCCCCACAGAGATCCAGAATCACATAAAAGGATAAATTCTGGCAGAATGGCATCTAGTAAATTTGATTTAACCATATTTGTATTCAATAAAATGATAGGGATTGATGAAACGTTGTTATAGCTTATATGATATCAACATCGCCCTACATAACATATAACACAATCTTCATGTCAGAACAAACATGATATGCATAAACATACAATTAAACAACTGCGTGTTACACAGAAAACATATGGTGAAACAAATCGGTGTGATATGAATTTGTAAGTTTATCTAAATCTATCAGATGCTACACATGTATGAGGAATTGGTCACCTACAATTGTATACCTGAAGAGTTAAAAGTAATTATGAGCATGGGATTGAATTGGTAACACGTTTTCCTATACAGATCCAAGTTCCTTCAAACTTTTGAAACGTTTTGGTTTTGCGGAGAAAACTGATGTGGATTGATTTCAGAATTCTCTGTATTTCCAGAAGTATTCGTTTCCATGGTTTCCAGGTAACAACCAGGCGAATAGAAATACATGTTACTTTTTACCTGTATACAATTTTACACACGAAGATGGGGAGTGTAAAAGCGTTTTTGGTGTGATATCCACAAGAACAGTGTGAATTGGTCCGGTATATCTCTAATATACATGTCAGAGTTGAGGTCACGCGGCACCTCGAGCCCCAAGGCGGCAGTGTATAATTACACATCTAGTCAATTTTGATTCAAGTTCTAGACCTCCTAAGAGGGTACGTCCCATTTCATTTGAAGCATTTTTGTATCTATCATTGTTTTTAATAGTAGGATATTTGTTCTTTTAAGATTCTGCCAAATTTACCCACAATCATTAAACACCTTGAAGTGATGGTGTAAATCTAGCTTTGGGTCCATGCAGGAAGCATATGTACCGTTAGTCCCCATGGACTCTAGTATGGAGATCTGCCTTCAATTGATGGCGATCTATAGCCCGTTCTTATACATGTGTTGTATTATCCCAAATAGCCATGGGATTTTACCAAGTTACATGCTAGTTTTAATATCTTAAACTCAGGACATTCCTAGTTATTTACCTCGCCCTTTGTCGATAGAGTTTATATTCAAATATTATCTATTGTTAATGTGTTTACCTGTTTTAGCCACGATGTGGCTGAAGCCATTGCCAGTGTGACTATAAATATTGCTCCTCACACGCACTTCAAGTTCTAGAAGCTAAACTTTGGTACACGGTCACAAAATTATTAACCAATGCAAAAGTAATGATAATATATGAATACACAATGCCATTTTAGAAAGTGTTCAAATGTAAAATGCTTTGGTATTTGGGATTGCACTTTCTTACCAGCTGTCCGACTTCCGTTTTTTGTTGAAGCCGCGGTGGCTGAGCGGTCGAGGCACGTCTGACTTTTGTGTGCTGGCGATTAGGTGTGGGTTCCGAATCCGGATGGGATTCAACCCAAAAAGTACTGGAATCTGTACTTTACTAAGAAAGTGTAATCCCAAAATGTAACATATGTTACAATGATAATATAGAGTAACTACACATAGACATTAATTCAGTTCTGCATTCGAAGCAATAATTATCAATGTATTCAAACAAAGAATCGTAAACAGGACATCGCTGTTTCATCAGACACAAACGACACATGAATGACAAAATGCAGCCACAGCGACTGTGAGAATCTCTGCACCCATTTCGGAATGAATGCTCGCATAGCCATAATGGTGCCATTATTTATTTTTCCATTCAACCAATTTTTAACGCAGCTAAATTCTTCTTCAAGGATCTTTCAGTAAAATGATATTATTTATAAAATAACAAGCGAGAAATAAAATATTTAAATAAATATCGACTTAATTTCCATCATGCGATAAACATGTTCTTTGAAAAGAAAATACCAAAGTATCCTCTATGTATCAATATTTATCATCTTCCGCCGTCCTGTCAGAGCAACACAAGCCACAGGAACAAGATACACCCTCACTCGCAATATATATATCTCAGCATTCTTATGGTTGCATTTTCAATAAATATAATAAAGTTATTTTATAAGTTTATATTTAGTTTAACACGTCAACGCTCTGGGCGTAAAGCGGGCAAATATAATTAATAATGGATCACTGAAACTACAGCAGGTATTGGCGGAAAGAGTGAGCCTGGTCTACCGAAACATCCATCCAAACACTCACGACCCTCCCTAGCAACGATGTAGCCCTCTCACAGGTACGATGTAGCTAGTTGTATATCCATAGAACTCTCCCCGTTGTTCATCAACTTCTAAATGCCACTCAAAGAAGCAATCACATTTCGACGGGCACACCTAAGTTGACATATAAATATCAGGCAAAACAAAGCAGATCGTTCAGATTCACAGGTGTGAATTCTACTCAAGTTTAATGAAGGAGAAATACACTTTCAGGGACATCGGTTTTAAAGTCCCAGCAAATATAAAAACTACAAAATACTCCTCAAACATGCCTTCGGTTGTCAATACAACAGCGCTAGTTGCCGATTAAAAATATTAACTTACCACAGAATGGACTCACGGACACAGTGCGATAATCCTAACAACTTCTCATTCTATTGCTGCTATTGTCAGCCGACTGATGGCGACAACACACACCACCCAATCTTATATACACCGACAAGCCTACACACATTTCACACTCTTTATCCATTCACTGTAATACATCCTATCAAGAGAAACTTGGTCAACCTGTCAAATGGAACATTATAATCAGATAATCACTTTAGATCGTGTCTGAGGTAGGAAAATGCCTCTTACAGAGAGACATGCTATAATTGCAAACTTTTAGGATTTGGATTGGGAAAATGAGTCATGGGAATGAAACGAAATATGATTTTAACAATACAAGATATTAATGACGCCCCCGTTTCGTCGCCCACTCTGATAACGATAAATATTCAATCATGTATTGAGCAAGAGCATTACAAATATACATCCACATTAAACCCAACCTTAGAAGCCGAATTGATTCTAACGAGGTTCAAATGTAACTAAATATTTCGATCGATTTCGTCATGTCCTCAGGGTTAAAATGTTGCCTCAGCAGAACTCTCAAAAATCTTATTGTAGACATGTAGAAGATCTTTTTCAGTTTGACGCACCATGGACCAAAATTATGCAATTCCTTTTTGCCTTGTACCATACACATGTATGTGCTTGTTTGGGTTGGAATCGTACTTTTAGCATTTTTTTTCCATTTTCATAATCGCGGCCTTTTATAAATTACGTTGCTTTAATTTTGTAACCTATAAAAACTGTCTGATTGTCTGTCTGACTGACACCATATTAACTGCGATCGGTACCAGGCAAGCTGGAAAAGTGACCCAACACTCAACATAACGTCAGTGTTAAAACAACTGTTTCATCACATCATTATGGAGCTATTTTTGAATTGCAGTAAGCCTTATTATGATCAACTGCGCTCTACTCTGTGTAAACCATGTAGTCCACACCAGCACCCCTTTGCCCTAAGTGTAATGAATGGAGCATGACCCTCTCTTGATGACATTCGGCGTAGGAGGACTGTATCGTGATTGTCTAAAATCTGTAAATGTCATTGATCAGTAAGAACCTATCTCTGTTCACCCTCAGTTAACCAGACTCTAACGACCCTGAGTGGTTCGTGGCTATCTAAACCCTTTACTGCCTAGAGTATTTTTTTAGAAACCTTTTAAAAGAATGAACATTAAAGGACTTAAAAGATTTCAATATACTTTATCATTATTGGTTTTGGATATTTTGTGTGTGTGAGAAATCCCTATGGAAAACATCTGAAAATGTTGCAACTTGTACAGTGACAAAAGGCACGTCCGTACTTATTGCTGTTTAACACCAGTAAAGTTTTTCAGATTTGTTTTTAGCAACTAATAGGAATATCGACAAGCATGCGAGAAACAAATTCTTAAACCATTCTACGATATATGGCATATTTTAATTAATAAGCAAGCTATTGTTCATATTTTGAAAATGTGTTTCCCAAATATAGACAATCAAACTGTTGCCAAATTCCAAATATTTGAAACCTAAAATGGAGTCTGTTGTAACAGACCGATTCTACCACAAGCGTGTGTGTACGAATCACTATAAAAACTGTATATATTCAGAGTTATTTTTCCTTTGGAAGTTTTTATCTTCTTGCCGTTTGCGCTTAGACAAGGCCCAGTGGTGAACATGGCCGCGAGAGGAGTACGAGTCGTCATCCGGATTGCCGGAATGACACGAGTAGTTACGAATGCCATAAAACGTGTTGAAAGCTTGTTGATATAATGATACTGAATGTGTTACAGCTGCCGTGATCAAACAACTTTTGAGCAAATCAGCAAGAACATGCTCGATTGTACCTCAAACATTGTGAAATGTAGATCTAAGGCTGGGTCTACTGGAACATTCTCAACATGAAGGGATGGTAATATTGAAGTCATTCCTCTTGTCATGTGGTCCCGGGGGAAGTGTTTTGTCACTCTGAATCTTTATGTATAAATCTGAATTTTAAAAACATGCGGTTTCAGTGGTCTCTTTACGCCTCTCTTTTACGTCCCACTCACAGAAATAAATCGCTGGAAGAGAATTAGCTTTTGACAGTTATTGAGCTATGATTATAAATATACCTTGCATGTTAAAGAGAAACGACACAACCCTTTCCCATCCGAAAGAGATCTCTGATATAAGCCACAGGGTGTGTCACGCTTAGAAACAGCGTTAGAAAGACATATAGGTATTCAAGACCCTACCTAGTACTATACAAAAGGATCCTTTTATATAGTACTAGGGTAGGGTCTATATGACTATATGTCTTTCTAACGCTGTTTCTAAGCGTGACACACCCCTGTGATATAAGCAGAGTCCATTGTTCTGACTACATCATGCGTATATGTTAGTTTGACGTCGCATTCAGCAGCATTACAGCTGTAAGACGTGGTCGGTATACAATCCAGTCTGGACCAGACAATTAATTGAGTGACTGACACCATGAGATTAGATGACAGAGCACGTGCGTATGATTCGCTATCAGATTGTGATGACACCAGGTGTTTTTCGAAAAGATGAGCGTATCCTGCCCCAACGGTGGCATCCATCATAAACATCTAGTCAAGTGTTCACTTGATATAATTCTGGAATGTATGGTACAATTGCATCGGACAACACGTTTGTCACTGATACATCAAAGATTGAAATGTCCTCCACATGTCTACCGTAAAACGTTTTGAAACATTTACTGAGTATTTTTAATCGTGATCAAACAACTTCTGAGCAAGAGAGTTAGAAGCTCTTTGAAACTTTCGTAAAAGGGACATGCTCGATTGTAGCTCAAGAGGCATGAGTGGTAAGCACCCAAGACTAGAGCTGTTGCTCGACATGAAAGTAAAGGTGACTATTGTAAATATAGAATAAGTTTTATGGATAACAACTTGTTATCCATAAAACTTGTTCTATATTGTACGTCCTCAACTTCTAAAATGCCACTCAAACAAGACTATTGTAAAGTTGAAATAATTCCTTTTGTCATACAGCCTTGTGGTGTGTTTTTTGTCCCTCTGTTTGTATAGATCTGCATATAATGCAGTCGAGGCTGTCTCACTTGTACTCCTTAATGTCAAGTTCAGGTGGGTAATTCCGGTAAATTCCGATTCATATCCATATAGAAACAGATCCGCAAGGAGGGGATCCCAATTGCTGCCAGCTGGGAAGCCTACTTGTTGTTTAATTGTTTATCCCAAATGTAACATAAAGGTTATCAATGAGGAAGTCCAGCATTTTACATAATTATTGTTTTCTCATTAAACTTCACATGACATTTTCTTTCATTTTTGACAACTTGTCCTGAACCCCTGAAGATAAACATGTCAGTTTTTCACCACCGTTTATTGACAAATGACAAATGGATCAAGGAATGAAGTTTTTCCTTACGTTTGTCATATGGGAAATAGGTGTACGATGTTGAAAAATCAAATGTTTCGACACACCCGAACTCTGTCCGATTGTAAAACTTCAAGCAACTGCTTTGATATTTTGAGAATTCACATGGTATTAAATCCGCTTGCCTCAAATTCTTTTTGTGAATATCCGGAAAGTGTCCTTCCTTGATAGTGTTAAGGATTATGGTTAATCTTTGAGACAGGGATTTATTGGTACATTTGCTGGACCCAGATATATATCTTGCTTTGTACGGATTTATATGTAGCTTTAGAATCAAGTACAAACGAGGAACCAAAGGTTAATAGGTTGAATGGTTTTGGCAGATTTCGTCCTCAGTTAACATACTGGCCTTATATGTAACATTTTTTAAATGTCACCTATATCAATGTCTTTGATAGATATAAAACAATGTAACATTTTTTCATATAATGGTTATGTTATTTGAGGCTTTGTCAGTGGGAACAGCTACAACTTTTAACGTAGGCCCACCAGACTTTGAAATTAAACTTCTTGGCCAGATTTGCTTGTTTTGGTTTTGCAGTCCGATCTGCGATATTGACATGGATTAGTAAGTTGAAAATTGCGATATTGACATAGATTAGTAAGTTCCTCCTACAGTATTAACATGGGTTAGTAAGTACCTCCTGCAGTATTGGCATGGATTAGTAAGTACCTCCTGCAGTACTGACATGGATTAGTAAGTTCCTCCTGTACTGACATGGATTAGTAAGTACCTCCTGCAGTACTGACATGGATTAGTAAGTACCTCCTACAGTATCGACATGGATTAGTAAGTTCCTCCTGCAGTACTGACATGGATTAGTAAGTTCCTCCTACAGTATTGACATGGATTAGTAAGTTCCTCCTCCTGTGCTGACATGGATTAGTAAGTACCTCCTGCAGTACTGACATGGACTAGTAAGTACCTCCTGCAGTATCGACATGGATTAGTAAGTACCTCCTGCAGTACTGACATGGATTAGAAAGTACCTCCTGCAGTATCGACATGGATCAGTAAGTTCCTCCTACAGTATCGACATGGATTAGTAAGTACCTCCTGCAGTGCTGACATGGATTAGTAAGTTCCTCCTCCTGTACTGACATGGATTAGGTAAGTACCTCCTGCAGCATTAACATGGATTAGTAAGTACCTCCTGCAGTATTGACATGGATTAGTAAGTACCTCCTGCAGTATTGACATGGATTAGTAAGTTCCTCCTGCAGTACTGACATGGATTAGTAAGAACCTCCTGCAGTATTAACATGGATTAGTAAGTACCTCCTGCAGTATTGACACGGCTTAGTAAGTACCTCCTGCAGTATCGACATGGATTAGTAAGTACCTCCTGCAGTACTGACATGGATTAGTAAGTTCCTCCTGCAGTACTGACATGGATTAGTAAGTTCCTCCTGCAGTACTGACATGGATTAGTAAGTTCCTCCTGGAGTACTGACATGGATTAGTAAGTACCTCCTGCAGTATCGACATGGATTAGTAAGTTCCTCCTGCAGTACTGACATGGATTAGTAAGTTCCTCCT
The DNA here is from genome assembly GCF_003918875.1 of Haliotis rubra. Lineage (NCBI taxonomy): Eukaryota > Metazoa > Mollusca > Gastropoda > Lepetellida > Haliotidae > Haliotis > Haliotis rubra. The sequence goes on from NW_025765547.1 coordinate 1,704,821, forward strand.
ACAGTACTGACATGGATTAGTAAGTTCCTCCTGGAGTACTGACATGGATTAGTAAGTACCTCCTGCAGTATCGACATGGATTAGTAAGTTCCTCCTGCAGTACTGACATGGATTAGTAAGTACCTCCTGCAGTACTGACATGGATTAGTAAGTACCTCCTGCAGTATCGACATGGATTAGTAAGTTCCTCCTGCAGTACTGACATGGATTAGTAAGTTCCTCCTGCAGTACTGACATGGATTAGTAAGTTCCTCCTGGAGTACTGACATGGATTAGTAAGTACCTCCTGCAGTATCGACATGGATTAGTAAGTTCCTCCTGCAGTACTGACATGGATTAGTAAGTACCTCCTGCAGTACTGACATGGATTAGTAAGTACCTCCTGCAGTATCGACATGGATTAGTAGTAAGTTCCTCCTCCTGTACTGACATAGATTAGTAAGTACCTCCTACAGTATTGACATGGATTAGTAAGTACTTCCTGCAGTACTAACATGGATTAGTAAGTACCTCCTACATTATTGACATGGAGCGCAGACAGCGAATGGGGCTTCTCCACTGGAGAATATGCAGTCTGCCTTTTGCATTAACCAACGTGTCAGAAGGGCTCTGCTCCTTGTGGAGAACCCGGGAACACTCCTTATCATCATCATTATGATTGCAACGACTCAAGAGACCATAAAGCAATGCTTGTTTCTCCAAACGTCTTTATTTAAGTGAGTGAGTGAGTTTAGTTGTACGCCACACTCAGCAATATTACAGCTATATGGCGGTGGTCTGTAAATAATTGAGTCTGGACCAGACAATCCAGTGATCAACATTATGAGCATCGTTCTACGCATTTGGGACGCGCTAACATCTGTCAACCAAGTCAGCGAGCCTGACCACCCGATCCCGGTAGTCGCGTCTTACGACAAGCATTGGTTACTGACGATCAATTCTAACCCGGATCTCCAAGGGTCCTCTATTCAAGCTACATGACAACAGTCAAGCTAAGTCGCGATCTGTACCATCGCGATCTGTACCATCGCGATCTGTACCATCGCTATCTGTACATTCGCTATCTGTACCATCGCGATCTGTACCATCGCTATCTGTACCATCGCGATCTGTACCATCGCGATCTGTACCATCGCGATCATGAGTATCGATCCACGGAGCTGGGATATGATGACATGCATCAACCAAGTCAGCGATGCGCATACGACAAGCAAGGGTAACTGAAGATTAATAGGATCAGTTTTCACCCTAAGCTGGACTGGCTGTAGTGTAAATATTCAGGTAGTGTATTAACTCCTAGTTGGCATATAGTTGTCTAAAAGATAGGTGACCCCTACATCCATTTACTGGGAGGTGTATAAGAAGAAAGGGCAAGGGTTTCTCACCCCATGCCACCCCACATCCAGCTATGGATTCGTCGGCGCTACCCGATACGTTACATGACTCTCACGGTGGACATGTTTACCGGAGCCTGTTCTGTCATGGAATACCCACGAGGATCAGCTGGCTGAACACGATAAGTTGATGTGTCTTGATCACAGGGTTTACACTGAACACGAGACGCTTGTGCTTTCAGCTCATTTGGATCATCTCGCTGGTCTCGGGTAGCTAATACCTGTGTTGTCCTATTCAACACAAGAGTTATTAACGGAAAGGAACGTTGTGTTAATCAAGTAAATCCTCTTGCTGGAGATAATGAAACATCCTGCAAATAGTCCACATTGAACGAGATGAGCTTGGATTATCAACGTCCGGGGATTAAGTTATATATTTAGGAAATATAACTAATTTTATGTTCTTTGAACAGATAAACTGGTGTATTGAAGAGATCAGGTACCAGAACTCTATATAGGGCGTTATAGTTGTAGGGGAAGAGGCTGATTAGAAGAGTTGTTCAGGCATTGCTTCGTCTTGCCGAAGGTCGTGGTTCTCTTCCTGGCCTCCCATGGAGGAGTTGGTGTACCAAGTGGTAATGTTGGAACATTGCTTAACAAGTCATAAGACCTCACCCATGCGGTCACACTCACTCACTCGCTCATACTCTCACTCACTCAATCACTCACTCACTCACTCACTCCCTCATGAACTTTTAATCGGGAACCTCCTCACGGTATATTTCAAAGCGCAGGCTATGATGGAATTCGTCATTCTGAAACTAGTGTCACCAAACTCATGAAAAGATGTTTCTGACTTGCTATTGTCGACTTCCTTGGTCTGTCAAAGTATGCAAAAAAGTATTTCTGAAGCGATGCCTTGTATCTCCATGTGTACAGAGATACTTAATATTAGTAACTTTCTGCGCATGTTTCAAAGGATGTCATAAGATGAGAAGATCTATGTGATCAGGGTTTCAGTATTCAAAGTCAAAATGAAACGATCAAAACGTCTTCATGGTCGACTCACTCACTCACTTGTTTAACTGTAGTAGTACTACACCTTGTAATGGTGAATTGAGACATTGTGTCTGTCTATATTACAAAGAGCGAGAGCATCCAAATGATTGAACGACCTGAACCAACATTCTTCGAACCGTTGTTGTTGCCGTTCTGTAAGCATTGGTTAATTAACCCCAAAAGTGCATTTTCCTTTATACCTTAGATTGTTAAAATGGCCAGGTAGGTTTTAGCCATTTGCAGAACTTATCAAAGAATGCCTAGTGTATGCATGCCAAATTTACTTATATAATAACAGTTCTCATCGTCCTCTTTGTCAGACTGTAACTGACCTTGAACTTCACTCACTACGGGTGCTGTCAGAATGATATTACAAAGATATACTCATCCAATTACTGAAACACCTGCTGCAGTGATCCGTAAACACCCTATGTCATCTTTTATATTATGCTTCAGGAACTCCTGGTGTCGTAGCTTGTGAGCATCAAAATACACTGTCCCAATGTGTTACTGTGAATCGCAACCACCCGGTGTTATCACAGCTGCAGTGCTTTGTGAACACCTATGCCATCACTGTTTCAGTGCTTCGAGAACACCCGGTGACGTCATGTTGCAGTGCTTCGAGAACACCCGTGACGTCATGTTGCAGTGCTTCGAGATCACCGGTGACGTCATATTGCAGTGCTTCGTGAACACTCGTGACGTCATGTTGCAGTGCTCCGTGAACACCGGTGACGTCATGTTGCAGTGGTTCGAGAACATCCGTGACGTCATGTTGCAGTGCTTCGTTAACACCCGGTGACGTCATATGTGTGTGTGTGTGTGTGTGTGTGTGTGTGTGTGTGTGTGTGTGTGTGTGTGTGTGTGTGTGTGTGTGTGTGTGTGTGTGTGTGTGTGTGTGTGCAAAAACGTATATATATATATAGCCTATCCGGATCTCGTAAAAAGGAAGCAACACATTCTCTAAGCCTATTGTGTGACAAAAATATACTAATAGGTATCGCTTTTGGCGTGGAGATGTTAACTAAGCTGCTAGCCACGTTTATTGTGGCTGAAGTAGCCTAACTATTTTTTAAAACTAAATCATGATCATCGCAATCAATTGATGTGGAATGTGATTGCATCGATGCTGAACACTGCTTAAAATGGAGCTAGTGAGGCAGAATACGTTTGAAATTAATCACATAGATTGTTGGTATCCATGGATTCAGATACCTCATAAAACTGTGGAAACTATTGTCAGTAAATAATGTCAATTTAATATCGTTTACTACGTCGGTATTGGCATGCATTGGTATGTTTGGTCAGTACAAAGAAAGTGCACGTTGCTGTCCGCTTGTTTAACCAAACGCCCTTGTAAAAACTTAACAGAAATTATGAAGTCTTAATAATTATAATTAATTCAATATTTTTTAACTATATCCTTATGACATTTCAATACAATTGTAATGCTTGTTTCTAGAAAAATAGCATTAAGTGTAAAAAATGCACAATGGTACTTTTTAGCACCGTTCCTTCATTATGTTCATATAACCCGATCATGCATGTAACTTTTAAAAATATGACTTTGATCTCATTTTGAATGTCAACTGTATATTACTGACTCGCTAGGTCATTATGGGTCATAGCATGTATTGCAAATATTGTTGTTTGGCAGTTGAGAATTATGTCTTTATGAAATCGATTTCAGTGTCTGTATTAAATTTTTAACATTAAGTATATCATTTTAAAAAACGGAAATGATTCGATGACATTTGATATGCAAACTAAGCAATATGTTTCCATAACAAGAAACCTAAAAGAAACAAAGTGACGCCCACCAGTGTTTCCTGTTCTGCTGGAAACTGGATGAGCATCATTTCATGTTACTGATTTCATATTTCTGTTTCTGTCAGTGGGTATTTCAAAATAGTGAGTGAGTGAGTATGGTTACCGCCGCTTTTCCCAGCAATATCACGTCGGGAAACACCAGAAATGGGCTTCACACATTGTACCCAGGTGGTGGGATCAACTAAGCAGTCGGGGAGGGTTATCTAATTGACTTCAATATCAATATTTTAGTGATATTTTTTCACATTTGTGTATCGTTGATGATGCTTTCAGTCGGTAGGCCCCACATGGGTACAATGTGTTAAGCCCATTTCTGGTGTCCACCGCCGTGATATTGCTGGAATATTGCTAAAAGCGGCGTAAAACCAAACTCACTCACTCACTTCAGTCGGTAGGTTGCCGATCACAGATTCCAGTGTTTACAGGTGCTGGTCTTGTAGGCATATTCCCGAGTGTGGGAAAAACTAAAAAACATTCACCTATTTACTCAGCCAGTAACAAGTCATACGAATATTTTGACAAGGAGTCACTTTTATATGTGTTTACGTAGCTGTAAGTGGTTATTAGGCTATAATTACAGATTTCTACATGACTCTCTCTGTTACTATTTACCCCACAACGAATTGCTTGAGGGTGTATCTGACGAGTGAGTGAGTTTAGTTTTACGCCGCTTTTATGCATATTCCAGCTAAATCACGGCGGGGGACACCAGAAAATGGGCTGTACACATTATACCCATATGGGGAATCGAACCCGGGTCTTCGGCGTTACTGTATCTGACGAGCGAAAGCAAGAAATGCAACGAGAGGTAAAGTAAATGTGATATGACCGACACGAGGGCAGTAATCTGTGTCTCACACTTAAAGTCCAGTTATATCTGTCAGACGAACACATAGCTTCGACCAAAACATAGGAAACTTATAGTTCTGTGCAGTTTTACCGGTAAGCCGGTATATACCGGTACAGTATGTCGCGATACGAATATCGCGATATGGTTCAGATTGTGAAATAGTTTGGGTCATCCAGAGTTAGCGCCCTTTTAGTCATGTGCCCTTGATTTCCATAGCAACATGATGTGCTCTAAACGTGTCAAATATACTTCTATTTCTGTTGCTTTCATGTAACATGTTACAAGTGGAAGTGACGTTATAAGTGGCTCTAAAACTGCCAGATATTTTTCCAAATGCTCTATGTTTTGGGGGTTTGAATGGTTTCATATGTGACATTTTGGAGGAATTGAGTGGCCTCAAATGGACCAATTCTGTATTAAGACTTATCAGTAGAGCCTCTGGCTCTAAGTGACCCACCATTTCACAGTTCACATCATTTTGTTATTTTTGTTTGTTTCATAATGGGACATATGTTGTCAATTTATCATAAAGGATTTTAGGATTGTATAATAATGAATGCATTTATAATGGGCTTAACTCCATTCACTAGGTGAATGCTCATTGCGCTACAATCAGATAATTATTACCCCGGATATCTCAAGCTGCCTGGTAATAAGGTTAATAGTCACATGACTTATCCCACCGGGTACCCATTTTCTGCTACATTCTGCATTGAATTGCATTCTGTTGAAGCAAACAACACTGACCATGAAAATCATGTCATACTAATACCATTATCATTATGTCCGCAACTTAACATTCCACATTAAAGCTGTATATCATTTTATTTATCTGTAAACCACTGACTTACGCCATACACAATGGGGACGTGGAGCCTGAAAGTATGGTGTAACAACAACTAAGACGATGATGTCGCACACAGAGAGCTATTGTGAATTTATTATGTATACACTTGGGCAGAAACCCTCCGGTCAATATATTGCAAAATCTCTTACATTATTGCAATATATCGCAATATGAGAATCAGGGCAATATCCAGCCCTGGAAACTTATCAACGAATTATTATCAGGATTGTTATGCGTCATCATCTTACCATGTCATCACCAAGGAGTCGCCTATCATAGACCTGGATTTCATTTAAAAAAATTTCTTTAGTTCAGTTTTCAGTATTTTAATCGAGAACTTTCTCATATTGTTTTTAAAGCGCAGTCTGGAATGGAATGGAACTCATCCTTGTAATAACAGGTGATTAACGGGATCGGGTGGTCAGACTCGCTGACTTGGTTGACACGTGTCATCGTGTCACATGTTTCAAAGAATATCGTAAGATTACGAAAATGTATGTAATCAAAGTTTCAGCATTTCAAGCCAAAATGAAACGATCAAAATGTTGTTATGGTAGACATGTAGGGGACATTTCTAAATGTGACACATCAGTGACCAAATGGCAACTTCCTAGTGTCACATGTACTGTTCTGATCGGTCAGATGAACACTTGTCTCACCACCTGACGGGCACTACGGTGAGGCAGGATATATGATATCATCATCTAATGGAAGGTGTTATCAGTGCAATAAAGCAATCTGATAAACTTGGTATCCAACTATGAAAATTACGTCAATCCACGAACTACTTTCTCAAAACTCCATACATGCCGTGCGAATCCTAAAAAGTTTTTAACATTTCATTGATGACGTCGTCGCGAGTTTACGTTGCGTCTACGAGTTTGTAAACAAACATGGCTGTCCCCATTATCAAAATTGGTGATTCTGTAAGAATTGATGACAGAGGTTCTGGAGTCGTTACTGCAGTAATTGACTTTGGAAAACATGAAACGGAGAACTTCGTTCAAATTGAAGGTACGGAATATGAGGCCGGACGAGTGACAGGCTATCGTCTAAGAAAGGTACCAACCAAGGATTTCTATCGATCACAACAAAGAAGACGACGAATCGATCCCTTCAGGTATCAGAAACTGATCTTGATGAGGTGATTACCCGCAATGAAAATAGAAACACTACCAACAAAAACCTGCCTGATTTTGTAGTTCTTTTTAAACAGAAATTAAAGATCTTATTTTAGGCATGAGTTACGTTTGCACTGAATTAGCGACTAGTCACAACCATATGCCGCCCTCATGAACGACCTTCACCTTGGTGTGCCGCTAAGTGTTCTTACGCGATTCTCTTCATATATAAATTCACATATGATTTGCTTCTTTTTTAGAGTAATTTTAAGAATGACATTATATGATAAAGAGATTATTAACCTCGTGTGTTTCCGTATTATTCATATCATATATTAGGAATAAAAAAATATGTATTCCTAATATATGATATTAATGATACGGAAACACACTCGGTTAGCAATCTCTATGTACTATTTAAAAGTGATTTATATACACAAGCTCATCTCATAGTGGATATCATTATACGGAATCTTCCTTTTGGCAGAGAGTTCTTATGGATATAGGGGCGGTGGGGTAGCCTAGTGGTTAAGGCGTCCGCTCGTCACGCCGAAAACCCGGGTTCGATTCCCCACATGGGCACAATGTGTTAAGTCCATTTCTGGTGTCCCCCGCCGTGATATTGCTGGAATATTGCTAAAAGCGGCGTAAAACTAAACTCACTCACTCACTCACTCACTCACTTATGGATATAAAAAGCTTCATTCATTCATTCATTCATTCATTCATTCAAAGCAGTCAGTTTCCGATACAGCCAGGAGACGGGCAGAATTTACCCTTCGGTGTTAACTACAGGTACTTGTTTTCCCTATACGTAATAACTATAGCTGCTAATGTATTGAACTATATAGTCGTATTGTTAAAAAAGACATCTATTTAATCTTGCTTCTTATACGTCTTCCAGGAATGATGAAGATCTTTCATAAGATTTGTATTCCTCATACTTGTAAGATGTATTGCGAAATGTTTGTAGATGTAAAGGAAAACAATCTTTTGATCTATATTGGGAATGTTTGTAAGAATGTTTGTCATATATCCTGTCATGTTACAGAGGTATTAAATACAGATGAATAAACAGGAAACGAGAGAAAAAGGTTCGTTATCTCCTTTCATCCCCAATTATAATTGCATGTAAAATAGAGCAGTAATTGAGTGGGGTAAATGACATAGAAAAGGTCGGTATAGGATAAAGATTTTGCTCACTGGAAATGTCAAATTCCAAAGTTCCAGAAAAAATAGGTAATAATATTAACAAATAATAAGTAAGCAAATATTTAAATGGCTTATTGCATTTTGTGCACTTAGTTTAGACATATTCCTTCCTGGACACCAGAACTAGGTTTCTTACGTCGTACCAATGTGCGGACTCGACTCCGGACTGCGTGAACACTTTAGCCATTGGGCTAAGCCAACGTTCCTCGGTAATATTAGAAATACTTCTCTATCATTTGGCTGTTTTGTGAACTGTGAGAGGAAAGTTTTCACGCTGACGATCAACACTTTTTAACAATCTTAATAACGCGGTTATGGTAGAATGGAGATAACCATACTGTGTTAGTTTTAAATAACATTTATAGCATAATTTCGTTATATACATCTCCTAATTGTATCGACAATGTGATTATGCTGTCATACAATAAATCAAATTTAGAGCTGTTATAATTTCGTTATATACCTCTGATTTTTCAACACAATGTGTTTATCTCCTAATTGTATCTATCATATGATTCACTGATAAGACGTGAGTATCCCATGCTCCCCTTCTTGCTGACCGTTTTCTTTATGTATATATTTGAATCGGATGTTCTGCACGGAATGTCAACGTCAAAACAATGCAGTTGTGCCAAGCTTTAGATATATCGATGGTTATTATACCGTTTAAAAACAATAAAAAGTAGCCAATTCCCTTCTAGTGATCTAACGACTGAGGTAGAAATACAGGAGATCAATGAAAGTGTCGGGTGTCAAGACTTGCTTTGCATGCGTTTGTGACAAGGGCCACCGTCTGGCAGGATAAATTCACGTTTTAGAGAACACCTGATGTCCTGAATGTCTAACGCCAGTGTATGAAATATGTCCGAAACCTGGTAACATTTTATCTGGGCTGGCAACGTTTGGAAGTATTTGTTTAACTGTGCCACTTAAATAGACAAATTATCACATTCGGGCTGGCTATTTTGCAAACTTATTTCATTCACCGCTAACTGTGAATCACGGACGAACGGTTTATGATTCGATCGGAATACAACAAACGACACTGCTTTTGGTAGACATTTCTTATCAAAATGGAACAGTTTTGTGGCATGTATCTATTGGGAAAGTATGCTTGGGTCGTCGAGCTGCTTGGAAACAATCTGTCCATATATTTGGTCGATCATTCGTTTCAGCGAACATAAACATAACCCTACCACTGGAATTCTATTTTCCCGAACGTTGTCTACTTTTACGGTCGGTGGATGGGAAAACGAATTTAGATAAACACAACACCAAAGACTCATGCATCATGTCCCAATAAACACGACCCATGGAACGGGGTTCACGACTAGACATTCCGAGCTTCAATCTCACTACAGATATTACATCTGACCTTTTTTGTGGTCAAACTATAAAATTCTATCCAAAATAATATTATCATCTTATGTTGTGAAAATTATACATTTAGTCTAATTTCAAACACGAATCTATAATTCTTAATTCGATGTGAATAACAAATCATTAATTAGGTTCTTCACTAAACTATTTTGCCATCTTAAGTTCAAACACAAACAAGCTGTTTGTGATAACCGTGTAAAGGTAACTAGACAGAAATGCATACTCGGGAAACGGACATCTTATAGACAAAAATAAACAATAGAACATACCTGCTTAACAATTACAAATATTGCGACACGGATTAACAATATGAAAGTGGTGCAACTTACCTCGATATGCTTCAAGAACAAAGACTCCTTGTTACTGGCCAAGCCTTGGCAATCGGCAGCAGAAGGTTCTTGCTCGACTGTCTGTATATGTCTGCTACCTTTGCAGCTTGCTGGAGTTTATAAATGATGAACACGAGTCAGATTCCGCGTATACCTACAGACTAGGTGTCAATTTTACTGGACAATATTAACCGCCGTGTTTGACCTCTGTGACCTCTCCCAATCGTTTACTTTTATGAGTCAAACGGATGACAGGTTATAACATAACACGTGCAAGGAGAATTAGCCTTCTGGGGTGTGATTAACAACGATTGAACTCGCAATCTCCGACATAAGCAAAGTCTGTTGATGGCGTCCCCTCGTACTCGTTAGTCATCGTCTTTGCATCTGTAATCACCAGCTTCTCTAGGGATGTTTGAAATGCATTGTGCGGGGGTGGTCGGTTTACGAAATGGAAGGTCTATTAGGTCTAACTCGGATCTCGGGGGCATTGACAGCCGGTCTCCTCGCACTGAAGGACTTGAAACCTGTGGGAGGTCTCTGTGCCTAACTGTTGAATCGGGGAATGATGGCCATTCCTGTTAAGCCATTAATAGACTATGTTAAGTTTGCAATGTGATGAATATGATGAGAGTGGAGATTTATAAAGAACTAGAACAATGGCAGTGATAAGGATGGTTTTATGAGACACAATGACAATACATTATGCATGTCGTGTAGAGAATACACCATTTGTATGCAGGCTGACAGCATTTAACGACAGTCGTATCTCAGTCTGACTACTTTTTACACAATCTGGTTATTTTATTAAATTGTCGATATAATTCACAAGTGTCACAACACTATGTCATCTTGAAGTTTTCTTGAACGGGAATTTTGATTTCAGAGTAACCATTATCATTATCAGTAGTAGTAATTGTTTACAGATTTAGATCAATAGAAGCGGAAAGGAGAATTCATGTGATCTTGGCAAATCAGGCTGTGTAGGCTCATCATCTGTTCGGAGCACGTCGACCCCTCCGAGGCCTTGTTTGAGAATATGTAACTAACCAACGCGACAGCGTTCTGCAATACACACCTAGATTGACAGAAGGCATGTTCTCTTGGAGAACCTAGGCCTCCTGATCTGAGGTCAATAGACTGACAGACAATTGTATTTTTCTGGTCCATTTCAAAAGCCAGGTCCTTATACTTATCAGAGCTTTGTCTTTGCGTGTGTTTGTGACGTGTAGCAACAGTTGGTTATGAGCATTTGGTATCGTCACTATTTCACCATTTCAGAGAGAAAAAAATAAAAGATTCCATTTCGCACAACAGGAAAAAATGCTGTCCGGGTCACTGGTTTGGTTTGTTGTTTAACGCCGCGCTCGGGAATAGTCCACCTATGTGACGGCGGTCTGTAAATAATCGAGTCTGGATCAGACAACCCATTGATCAACAGCATCAGCATCGTTCAATGCGTTTGGGATACGGTGACATATGTCAACCTAGTCAGCGAGCCTGACCACCTGATCCAGTTAGTCGCCTCTTACGGCGGTCGTTCGGGTCTACTAGAACCAGGTGTTCCAGAAAAGGTAAACATGTCTTTCCCTACCAGTAACATCCACCATTCACACAATTCGAGGGCCGGTGGAATAGCCTAGTGGTTAAAGCGTTCGCTCGTCACGCCGAAGATCCGGGTTGGATTCCCCACATGGGTACACTATGTGAAGCCCATTTATGGTGTCCTCCGCCGTGATATTGCTGGAATAATCCTAAAAGCGGCGTAAAACTAAACTCATTCACTCACTGACCCCGACCCCGGAACAACACCCACTACATAAAGACAAGGGGTGGAAAGTGGACATGGGGTACTTTTATTTTCACGGATCCTGCCAATGATGTACTAGGCACAGTAAATTCATTTACAAAAAAAACCAACTTCCCTGGCTTTATCAGAAGGACAAGACCCCGTTTATTATTTCTTATTAATTCTTCGACCTTTGTGTATCGGCCCACAGACACAATTTACCCTCAGTGGGCGAACAGTAATGAAAAAATAATTGATCTAGGCAAGCAAAATCAATGAGCATTATTGCATTCAGGCCATGGTACAGTCCTACACTGTAACCTAAAACTATATGCTCTAACTGCACTACTATCAGAATTACATGGTCTGTTACAATACCAAAACAAATACGAACAAATTCTACCGGAAAGGCAAAGATCAAACTTGCACATGAATTTTCTGTTTCCTCGTGCTCGGTGGTGGTGGTGGTGTGTGCGTGCGTGCGTGCGTGCGTACGTGCGCGTGTGTGTTTATATTTGGGGTAGAACGATGGGGGTAGGGGGTGAGTCTGTGTCTCTTGCAGCAAAAGTCGAAGTTTTCGACCCCATAGTTGATATCATCTGGGGGCGGTGGGGTAGCCTAGTGGTTACAGCATTCGCTCGTCACGCCGAAAACCGAGTTCGATACCCCACATGGGTGCAGTGTGTGAAGCTCATTTCTGGTGTCCGCTGTCGTGATATTGCTGGAATATTGCTAAAAGCGGCGTAAAACTAAACCCATTGATATCATCCGTCATCATACTTTTAAATCTTCTTTCAAATATTTTATTTTCTATGCAACAAAGTATGGTGGTATGTACGGAAGCGTAGTAGGGCCACGGTGAAATTTTGTTTTTGCGTCACTATCTCCTACGTAGGAGTTATTAAGTCCTACGTAGGACATATTATCTCCTACGTAGGACATACTATCTCCTACGTAGTACTCAATATCTCCTACGTAGGACTTAATATATCCTTTTTATGGTTCGGATTTTGAAGTATGCTTATTAAGTTGAGAAATGTTTGGCTATGCAGGACGTTAGATAGTAGTCAGTGAATATTCATGACACTAACGCAGTGTTACTATACAGTGTTATTGTGTGTGTTACGTTAGGGTGACGGGGACCCTGTTCTAATTGTGGTTATGGAGGTTTGGGTATGGTTATGTTTCAACCATCATACATACATCTATTCACAGAGAGAGAGAGAGAGAGAGAGAGAGAGAGAGAGAGAGAGAGAGAGAGAGAGAGAGAGAGAGAGAGAGAGAGAGAGAGAGAGAGAGACGGAGAGACAGAGAGAGAGAGGTGGGTGGGATGGTTGGGGTGAGGTTCTGATCTGAAACTCGGGTCATAACACGGCCTCCGCAAGTTGTTGCTTGTCTTCAGATGGGGCTAGGTTGGATCGGATGCAAGGCTCGTTTGCGGCTCGTTTTTTCGTAATTGTTTACAGATTCACATGACTGGGGTGGAGAAGTGTTGAGTGCGGCGCAAAACAATACGAAATTCAAAGAGGCAAAGAATTGTCATTATAGTTGTTTCATTAATTATAAGGGGATACGTACACATAGATTGCCACCGATAGTCTAAGACACGTCTGTACGTACACATAGATTGCCACCGATAGTCTAAGACACGTCTGTACACGCACATTATGTTTCATGTGCAACGACCTCTGAAATTTCCAACGCATAATAGTAAAGTGTAATAAAGTGCGTAATAGTAGAGCAAACTGAACGCAAGGCAGTAAAGTATAACAGTCGGTCCAACACAGTACTAATGTGCAACAATTAGTTGAACACATGACTCTAATAGTGAAGGCAACAGTAGACTCTAATAGTAAATGAAACACATAACTGTAGACTCTAAGAGTGAATGAAACGGATGACTGTAGACTCTAACAGTGACTGAAACGGATGACTGTAGACTCTAACAGTGACTGAAACAGTGAAACAGGAGATTGTGTGCGTGTCTGGGGATTTAAGTCGACCATTTCAGATTAATGTATATCAACGTATATCGATCATCTCCTACTGGAGATATTCAGTACTACGTAGGAGATACTAAGTCCTACGTGGGAGATACTAAGTTCTACGTAGGAGATAGTATGTCCTACGTAGAAGATACTAAGTCCTACGTTGAAGATAGTAAGTACTACGTAGGAGATACCAAGCCCTAGGTAGGAGATATTTAGTACTACGTAGGAGATAGTAAGACCCAAAAATATATTCACCGTGGCCCTACTACGCTTCCGTAGGTATGTTTGGGCGTTTTACACAGTATATATTTACAATGTTGAGGGTACAGATGCACTCGGGCTTCGCTTTAATTCCAAACATGCTCCCACACTTAATGCACTGATCCAAACTGACGTAGACCTGACTGTCATTAATGAAAACATTTAACTTTCAAAGTCCTTCATTGTGCCGGTAATTGCAAGGTACACCATCTGGTCAGAACAATCGATGTTGGTACTGTTCTGGTAATAGCAGTGCTGACAACCGCGTCTGAAACGACTCGGCAAAGTCAACAGAGATGTCGTGCGGCAACAAGTACCGTCTTGCATAGCCAAGAGCTGCTGCTATTAGAACACCCACAAATGGAAAGAGAAGTTGCTTCTGGTAACGGTAAGTAACAAAAATCTGATTCAATCAAGACTTCGATCCGAAACAGCGTCGAAATCATCCTTTGTGTCAGTGTTTAAAACCACAGAGAGTTTATACATTTCAGTGACTCATCTGGTGCTAAGTGTTTTTCTGCTGACAATAAGGATCACACTGTGAAAACCTGAATGATAGCCAACGTTAACGCAAACTTAATGTTAACCAAAGATTATTACTGAGCACTTCTAATTACAATGTATGAACATGTTGCACATTGCTACCATAAACCAAAGGGCAAGGTGCCAACCAGTTTGGTCCTCAGCCAGACTGGGTGAGTGAGGGGGGTGGGTTAACGCCGCATTAACGCCACATTACTTAATATTGGAGTAAATGTAGACATGATGGAGGTGTCAAACGTTTATCACTTGAAACTTAAAGGGTATGTTACTGACAAACCTAGAAGCTTCAGCATGATCGGTGCGGACCACGGTTCGAACCCACGATCACAAGTTTCTGGCAAGTCCTTAGGACTCAACTCTTCACAGCGAACTGTAGCGCCCAACCGTGTCCGTAGTTTCAGTTCCAACCGATGCAAGGGCAGCTCACATTTTGATTGTGCACTGGGGTGTATCGAACAGATCTGCCCTAAAATCATCTGTGCACATGCAATATGTATTTTAATTTTAGGTAGTGGTCTAGCATTTACCCATCAGACAAAGCAATAAAGGAAACAACCGACTCATTGTAACCGTCCATTAAACGTGGATCATGGCGTAGAATGTCAAGACTGTGGAAATGTTGGCCATGGATTAACTTGGAAATAATCAGAATACAAACTACAGTGGAGCACCGTTGTCTCGATATTCATGGGACCAAGAAAAAATATCGAGTTATCCGAACTTCGAGACATCCGACCAGGGCATATGATCACTATGAAAGAAAACAAAACGCTTCTCAGTATGTTTTAATTCGAAACTATAATCCGTTATAAGTAGTGTTTAGTCGTAACAGTGAGTACTTCCATCGTTCCCAGCATTTTATCTCACAGAAGAGGTTGATGAGGTTTGGGAAAAATAGTTTCTGAGCAAAGTAAGTTGTAGTGCCCTATCTGGTTAAAAAGGTTCAGAAGCTGTCGCCGAAAGATATATATATATCTCAAATACCAAGTTACCCATCACTCTCAAGTTCATGTACATATCCCTCCCTCCAGCGCCTATAGTGGTAGCGACACATTATTCTACTTGATACCAGGATAACAACAGCATTACAACTACTGGATCACAATACGTGTTATTAAGATAGTTAATTATATAGGTTTCATGTCCCTTATATTTCTGCTGTCTTGGAATACAGTAAATGTATACTAGGCACATAAAGAAACTGTGCATACAAAAATTTAAAATCTAAATTTATCAAACCTGTGTAGACACATAAGGATTTAAACTCAGAGATTAGTGACATGTATCCAACATGCATGCACGTGCCACGTTCCGTGACGTCAGTGGGTTCGTCCTTGAGACGTGCAATACGTTGTTGCACGTGTATTCCGGGAAAGAGAAACAGAGCAAATGAATGCCACACAATACTGTCACTTTGGAAAGCTCAACCCCTGCCCTTGCGATCGTTCAAAAAATTAAACGGCTATTGAAACGCATAGCATGCCAAGGCTCACGTCTGCACAACGTCATGAGACCATTGGGATGGTCTGTGGGGGAATGTCTCAACGACAAATGGCTGCACATTTCCACTGCCACCGGAACACCATTTCTGCACTGGTGAGACGCTACCAGAACACAAATGACGTCATCGATCGGCCACGTTCTGGACGTCCACGTGTGTAACAACGCCAAGACATGACAGATGGATAAGGGTGACCCATCTTCGCCACAGGTTTCAGACTGCAGTGATGACTGCCCGAACCATCCCAGGACTTCGCCGTATCCATCCCAACACAGTTCGACAACGTTTACGTCATCACGGGATCAGACTACGACGTCCCGCCATACGGCCTATCCTGACACAACGTCATCGACAAGCTCGCCGAATGTGGTGCCGAAATCATGTCCGCAGACCCTTGTTTTGGTGGAGAAATGTTGTTTTTACAGATGAGACTAGGTTTAACATTTCCCATAGTGACACGTCAACGTGCCTATAGACGCGTGGGGAGAACGTTATGCACAGGCCTGTGTCTTGGAAAGGAATCGCTTTGGTGGTGGTTCCGTGATGATTTGGGGTGGAATAACAGCACGCCAAAGAACTCCTTTGCTGATTGTTCAGGGCAACTTAACTGGTGTGGGTTACAGGAATCAGATTCTTCGACCTGTGGCAATTCCTTTTCTGCAACGTCATGGCCCTGGGTTAACATTCCAACAGGACAATGCCCGCCCTCATACGGCAAGGGTTGCTATGGATTTCTTGCAACATCACAACGTTGACTTACTGCCTTGGCCTGCAAATTCACCGGATCTCTCCCCGATAGAGCATGTTTGGGACAAGATGGATCGACGTCTACGCCGTCTTCCTCATCCGCCAGATAACGTCCTTGACCTTGCAACAGAACTTGAGAGAATCTGGCGTGACATCCCACACGCCTTCCTTGCACGTTTGATAGGCTCTATGCGTCATCGATGCACTGCTGTTCTCAATGCCGATGGTGGACATACCCGTTATTGAGCTTGTGACATGGTCGTTTGACCCCTGTCCCGCTTGTGGACTCGTGACGTCATTGTGATTGACTTTTCAATTGAAATTCTCCCGACTTGTTATGGTCTCATGATCCCTCCATTAAAGTTTATATGTACCTTTGACATTGTTATCGTACTTATCAACTAGGATAATATTTTGGCAATGCACAGTTTCTTTATGTGGCTAGTATATATAGGTTTCTTTTATCTTGGCTTTGTGTTTTCTAGGAAGATAGTTCATTTGTACAAGTGTTACGTCACTTAGTCTTCGGCTGAGGGTTTTACAGCTATACTTTCAATGTCCTAGCTGTAATCTGCAATAGTTCAGAATCTGAGGTTTCCGGAATAACCAGGTGCGGACTGATGGGATTTAGCTGTAGTTGTACTGACATTCTGTCTTTTTCCCTATATCACGGGCCAGAAACGGTGGGTGTTGTTGTTTAAACGTCGCGTGGACGACGACTATACACAATCCATTGACATGTTGCACACCGACGTGAAGCTGGTTCCCAGGGCCAACTGGTGGTATCCTCAGAAGTGACCTGTCTTTAACGGGTTCGAAGCCGGGGCGCTTTTAAGCCCGATTTGACCCGATTTACGGCAGTATTTCACGCTGCAGATGCTTGTTATGTTTCGTACATCGACCACAGGGTTTTGTCGTTACTATGGATCGAAAGCCCCGTGTCTTAGCTTTCACGTCATGTGCGACACGTGCGGGTGTCGTCACGTTTTCCCACCCTTAAAGCCCCCCGAAGCCAAGCCCCGTGCGTGTGACGGGAGCCAAAACAGCTCAGATTTCATATCAAAGGGGTTTGATCTCTGCATCCCGCTTGCACTAATCGTCTCGCACCCGGAGAAAGAAACATATGCACGCATATCATATATGAAAATGTTGCCACGTGGACAAGGCACCTGGGATCGTCACGGGGTCGACGTGGGGCACCTGGTTGGACGTCCACGTCCATTTGGCCATGTGATATAGACATGTCTTTTTACCAAGAAAAGAGCCTTGCTCTGCGATCATCTTTATACGTCGCGTGGACGACAAATATACGCAACCCATTGACATGTTGCACATCGACGTGAAGCTGGTTCCCAGGGCCAACTGGTGGTATCATCAGAAGTGACCTGTCTTTAACGGGTTCGAAGCCGGGGCGCTTTTAAGCCCGATTTGACCCGATTTACGGCAGTATTTCACGCTGCAGATGCTTGTTTTGTTTCGTACATCGACCACAGGGTTTTGTCGTTACTATGGATCGAAAGCCCCGTGTCTTAGCTTTCACGTCATGTGCGACACGTGCGGATGTCGTCTCGTTTTCCCACCCTTAAAGCCATCCCAAGCTAAGCCCCGTGCGCTCAGATTTGACTGATCTGTGCGTCCCGTTTGCACTGATTGTCTCACACGCGGATCCCCTTTTGCTACTGCTGTATATAAACACAATGGGCCGAAACGACAATTATAGAGTTTTGGAATTACGATAAAATGATGATCTACCGGACAGGGCATGTGCGTTTAAACGTACCTACACATACACTTACGAATGGAAAGCCAGAACTGGGCATTGGCTTTTGACGTCAAGTGGACGCCATCCCTGCCTAACAGTGCAGGTCCCATCCTCATGTGCTGGCTGTGGTCCCAAAAGGTGGCATCCAGACGGCGTCGCAACATCCTCTTCAAGCGCCGATTCGTCTCCTCCACCTTCCGCTTGTAGGCAGAGACCGTCATGTTCCTTGGTTTTACCCTCGGGAACAGACTTCCTATCACTGCTCTGGAGCCCGGCCGTTTCCACCGAAGGTAGTCCAGAAGATCCAGCAAGTCCTCAACCAGGTTCTGAGGATCAGTTGACGCCGACACGTCGTTCTCTCCCACTTGAAAGAAAACAATGCCCTGGAAACCTGCATCAAGGGCATCCACCACTGCTTTCATCCGAGCGACAGTCGCCCCTCCTATCCCACGCACGGAAGTGATGATGCCACGTGGAGGGGACAGATTTGATCAAGTCGCCGCACGAAGCTATGTCCCAGGATGGCAAAGTGGACGGGCTTTGAAACAGGACCTTTAAAAGTGTGTAGGCCATGGCTTGAATGAAGTCTTCAACAATGAGTTGTGTCAAACAATGTTAGCACAAGTGCCGTGATGCTTGTATCTGACTGCTAGGTATATATAGCCCGGGCGATTGAAAAGTGTTTGTATTAAGCTCTGCATTGAGGTCACAGAGTCAATCAATCATTCATGGATTAAGGCCGGTTGGTAGCTTAAACCTGACACGACTCACTCATCCCATTCACTTATGCGATTAAACAACCGATCAACGATTGGCGCTTTCAGTCGTAATTCCCGCCACTCGGTTGGCTTCCATGTCTCACTCAGAAACTCTCGGATTAGGCATTACAATCAAAACATCAGAGCAGAGCCTGTGTGCCCCACCACAACAAGTGCCTCTGCAAACGTGACGCCAATCAAGGCTCATTTGAAGACAATGAGGTGAGTAAGAACTCACTATGAAGCTACTTAAGGGATGTAATTGTGTGAAGGTGACCTTTAGTAACAAACAATAAGAATTAAATATCACAAAAAACGTGTCTCCGTTTTCTCTTCACATGGAAATAAAGACAATACCAAGGCTAAACGTAGCAAAGAAATCGTTTTATTCATCCTTCCAGACAACATCAAACCAAGTGCAAACATAGCAAAAATTCAGTTCGCCATCACACCAGGTGGAATTGAAGACAATACCACGGCTAAGCGCAGCAATGAAAACGTTTTATTCATCCTTCAAACAGTGCAAACAACATCAAACCAGGTGGAATTGAAGACAATACCACGGCTAAGCGCAGTGAAAACGTTTTATTCATCCTTCCAACAACATCAAACCAAGTGCAAACATAGTTCAGTTCGCATCACACCAGGTGGAATTGAAGACAAATATCCGGGCTAGTTCGTAGACATTGAAAGCATGTTCCCCTCACCTGGAAACAATACTATCAATGCCTCGGCCGGCCTACCGACTCAATTCATAGAACTTGAGCCAAGTGTAGAAAATCACTTGAGCCAAGGATTATATTTCAGTTTCACATGCCCGACTTTACCTCGATGTTTTTTCCCGTTTAATTTACTGGTATTATTAGTTCTTTGTTGTTATTGTTTTAAGTTTATGTCATTGCGGTTTGGGTTAGGGATTCAGCTTAAAGAGAAGGGCCGTAGGCTTTTAGTTTTAATTTATGGTTTTTTCGGTTTTGGTTTACGTTTTAACCTTCTTTTAAGTTTATGTCATTGTTTGGGTTATGTCATTGAGGGTTTGGGTTAGGATTCAGCTTAAAGAGAAGGCCATAGGCTTTTTAGTTTTAATTTATGTTTTTTTCGGTTTTGGTTTACGTTTTAACCTTCTTTGTTTTAAGTTTATGTTATTGCGGTTTTGGTTAGGGATTCAGCTTAAAGAGAAGGCCGTAGGCTTTTAGTTTTAATTTATGTTTTTCGGTTTTTTGTTTGGTTATTATTGCCCACATCGATGTTTTTCGTCCCCCTTTAATTTACCGGTATTATTAGTTCTTTGTTTCGTGTTGTTATTGTTATTTTACGTTTTAACCTTCTTTGTTTTAAGTTTATGTTACTGCGGTTTTGGTTAGTGATTCAGCTGAAAGAGAAGGCCGTAGGCTTTAGTTTTAATTTATGTTTTTTCGGTTTTAGGTTAGCGTTTTAGATTAGAGAGAGAAGGACTTATTGCCTTTTCACGCTAGTTTTATGTTACATCGGTTTGTGGTTAGTGTTAGTTTAGAGCGAGACAGTGTTAACTTGTACTTTTATTTTGCATTCCCCATTTGTAAGACGAACATGATCATGACGAAGCATTTGTGCATCACAGTCATATACCCAGATGGATAACCATAGCTCACGCATTCAATACTCTAACAATTGCATAATGGACAAATGATTCAAACATGTCAGCACAAATATATAATACGAAACATTAAACCTGGAAGGATACAACTTTGATTTCAAAGTCCGATTGCTGTGATGGCGCAGTTGAGTCTATGCAGGAAGGTCGTCGTGGTAGATCAGATCTCTGTGAATTCTTCAGGTACTGTTGACAATGGCAGTGGAGCTGCTACACGTGATGAACAATACATACTACAATTTACATCAACATGCATAACAAACGTCAGAAAACGTCAATGTCCGTCTGGCGTGTAGTGCCATTGCGCCTACCCATCAATTGGGTGACTCGCATACATAGCTGTAGACACTACAGCAATATACCTCTCCTTTCCCATATGCCACACCTTAGGGAATTGCAAAGATTTGACACGGCAAATCATGCACAGTTACCACCAAATCGCCTCTGAGCGCCTGCCTGGATTCGACCTGGTTTGCCTGCGCCAGCCAACGCTTCGCCACCATCGCCTCTCCTCTATGGGGCGACCCTTCACTCCCATGCAACACCAGCATTTCGTCCTGCTTCCAGGAGAAATCAACCACCGTTTGCGCTTGCTTACTGCCAAGTCGCCTCTGAGCCCCTGCCGGGATTCGAACTGGTTTGCCTGCGCCAGCTAACGCTTCGCCACCATCGCCTCTCCTCTAAGGGTCGCCCCTTCACTCCCATGCAACACCAGCATTTCGTCCTGCTTCCAGGAGAAATCAACCACCGTTTGCGCTTGCTTACTGCCAAGTCGCCTCTGAGCCCCTGCCGGGATTCGACCTGGTTTGCCTGCGCCAGCCAACGCTTCGCCACCATCGCCTCTCCTCTATGGGGCGACCCTTCACTCCCATGCAACACCAGCATTTCGTCCTGCTTCCAGGAGAAATCAACCACCGTTTGCGCTTGCTTACTGTCAAGTCGCCTCTGAGCGCCTGCCTGGATTCGAACTGGTTTGCCTGCGCCAGCTAACGTTCCGCCGCTAATGCCTCTCCTCTAAGGGTCGCCCCTTCACTCCCATGCAACACCATCATTTCGTCCTGCTTCCAGGAGAAATCAACCACCGTTTGCGCTTGCTTACTGCCAAGTCGCCTCTGAGCGCCTGCCTGGATTCGACCTGGTTTGCCTGCGCCAGCCAACGCTTCGCCACCATCGCCTCTCCTCTATGGGGCGACCCTTCACTCCCATGCAACACCAGCATTTCGTCCTGCTTCCAGGAGAAATCAACCACCGTTTGCGCTTTGCTTACTGTCAAGTCGCCTCTGAGCGCCTGCCGGATTCGACCTGGTTTGCCTGCGCCAGCCACCGCTTCGCACCATCGCCTCTCCTCTAAGGGTCGCCCCTTCACTCCCATGCAACACCAGCATTTCGTCCTGCTTCCAGGAGAAATCAACCACCGTTTGCGCTTGCTTACTGCCAAGTCGCCTCTGAGCGCCTGCCTGGATTCGACCTGGTTTGCCTGCGCCAGCCAACGCTTCGCCACCATCGCCTCTCCTCTATGGGGCGACCCTTCACTCCCATGCAACACCAGCATTTCGTCCTGCTTCCAGGAGAAATCAACCACCGTTTGCGCTTGCTTACTGTCAAGTCGCCTCTGAGCCCCTGCCTGGATTCGACCTGGTTTGCCTGCGCCAGCTACCGCTTCGCCACCATCGCCTCTCCTCTAAGGGTCGCCCCTTCACTCCCATGCAACACCATCATTTCGTCCTGCTTCCAGGAGAAATCAACCACCGTTTGCGCTTGCTTACTGCCAAGTCGCCTCTGAGCGCCTGCCTGGATTCGACCTGGTTTGCCTGCGCCAGCCAACGCTTCGCCACCATCGCCTCTCCTCTATGGGGCGACCCTTCACTCCCATGCAACACCAGCATTTCGTCCTGCTTCCAGGAGAAATCAACCACCGTTTGCGCTTGCTTACTGTCAAGTCGCCTCTGAGCGCCTGCCTGGATTCGACCTGGTTTGCCTGCGCCAGCTACCGTTCCGCCGCTAATGCCTCTCCTCTAAGGGTCGCCCCTTCACTCCCATGCAACACCATCATTTCGTCCTGCTTCCAGGAGAAATCAACCACCGTTTGCGCTTGCTTACTGCCAAGTCGCCTCTGAGCGCCTGCCTGGATTCGACCTGGTTTGCCTGCGCCAGCCAACGCTTCGCCACCATCGCCTCTCCTCTATGGGGCGACCCTTCACTCCCATGCAACACCAGCATTTCGTCCTGCTTCCAGGAGAAATCAACCACCGTTTGCGCTTGCTTACTGTCAAGTCGCCTCTGAGCGCCTGCCTGGATTCGACCTGGTTTGCCTGCGCCAGCTACCGTTCCGCCGCTAATGCCTCTCCTCTAAGGGTCGCCCCTTCACTCCCATGCAACACCA
Organism: Haliotis rubra; assembly: GCF_003918875.1. Classification (NCBI taxonomy): domain Eukaryota; kingdom Metazoa; phylum Mollusca; class Gastropoda; order Lepetellida; family Haliotidae; genus Haliotis; species Haliotis rubra. The sequence goes on from NW_025765547.1 coordinate 1,728,151, forward strand.
TCATTTCGTCCTGCTTCCAGGAGAAATCAACCACCGTTTGCGCTTGCTTACTGCCAAGTCGCCTCTGAGCGCCTGCCTGGATTCGACCTGGTTTGCCTGCGCCAGCCAACGCTTCGCCACCATCGCCTCTCCTCTATGGGGCGACCCTTCACTCCCATGCAACACCAGCATTTCGTCCTGCTTCCAGGAGAAATCAACCACCGCTTATGCGCTTGCTTACTGTCAAGTCGCCTCTGAGCGCCTGCCTGGATTCGACCTGGTTTGCCTGCGCCAGCTACCGTTCCGCCGCTAATGCCTCTCCTCTAAGGGTCGCCCCTTCACTCCCATGCAACACCATCATTTCGTCCTGCTTCCAGGAGAAATCAACCACCGTTATGCTTGCTTACTGCCAAGTCGCCTCTGAGCGCCTGCCTGGATTCGACCTGGTTTGCCTGCGCCAGCCAACGCTTCGCCACCATCGCCTCTCCTCTATGGGGCGACCCTTCACTCCCATGCAACACCAGCATTTCGTCCTGCTTCCAGGAGAAATCAACCACCGTTTATGCTTTTGCTTACTGTCAAGTCGCCTCTGAGCGCCTGCCTGATTCGACCTGGTTTGCCTGCGCCAGCTACCGTTCCGCCACTATCGCCTCTCCTCTAAGGGTCGCCCCTTCACTCCCATGCAACACCATCATTTCGTCCTGCTTCCAGGAGAAATCAACCACCGTTCGCGCTTTGCTTACTGCCAAGTCGCCTCTGAGCGCCTGCCTGATTCGACCTGGTTTGCCTGCGCCAGCCAACGCTTCGCCACCATCGCCTCTCCTCTCTATGGGCGACCCTTCACTCCCATGCAACACCAGCATTTCGTCCTGCTTCCAGGAGAAATCAACCACCGCTTATGCTTTGCTTACTGTCAAGTCGCCTCTGAGCGCCTGCCTGGATTCGACCTGGTTTGCCTCTGCTGCGCCAGCTACCGTTCCGCCGCCATGCCTCTCCTCTAAGGGTCGCCCCTTCACTCCCATGCAACACCAGCATTTCGTCCTGCTTCCAGGAGAAATCAACCACCGTTTATGCTTTGCTTACTGCCAAGTCGCCTCTGAGCTTCCTGCCTGGATTCGACCTGGTTTGCCTGCGCCAGCCAACGCTTCGCCACCATCGCCTCTCCTCTATGGGGCGACCCTTCACTCCCATGCAACACCAGCATTTCGTCCTGCTTCCAGGAGAAATCAACCACCGTTTGCGCTTTGCTTACTGTCAAGTCGCCTCTGAGCCCTGCCTGATTCGACCTGGTTTGCCTGCGCCAGCTACCGTTCCGCCGCTAATGCCTCTCTCTCTAAGGGTCGCCCCTTCACTCCCATGCAACACCATCATTTCGTCCTGCTTCCAGGAGAAATCAACCACCGTTTGCGCTTGCTTACTGCCAAGTCGCCTCTGAGCGCCTGCCTGGATTCGACCTGGTTTGCCTGCGCCAGCCAACGCTTCGCCACCATCGCCTCTCCTCTATGGGGCGACCCTTCACTCCCATGCAACACCAGCATTTCGTCCTGCTTCCAGGAGAAATCAACCACCGTTTGCGCTTGCTTACTGTCAAGTCGCCTCTGAGCCCCTGCCTGGATTCGACCTGGTTTGCCTGCGCCAGCCACCGCTCCGCCACCATCGCCTCTCCTCTAAGGGTCGCCCCTTCACTCCCATGCAACACCATCATTTCGTCCTGCTTCCAGGAGAAATCAACCACCGCTTCGCTTTGCTTACTGCCAAGTCGCCTCTGAGCGCCTGCCTGGATTCGACCTGGTTTGCCTGCGCCAGCCAACGCTTCGCCACCATCGCCTCTCCTCTATGGGGCGACCCTTCACTCCCATGCAACACCAGCATTTCGTCCTGCTTCCAGGAGAAATCAACCACCGTTTATGCTTTGCTTACTGTCAAGTCGCCTCTGAGAGCCCTGCCTGATTCGACCTGGTTTGCCTGCGCCAGCTACCGTTCCGCCGCTAATGCCTCTCCTCTAAGGGTCGCCCCTTCACTCCCATGCAACACCAGCATTTCGTCCTGCTTCCAGGAGAAATCAACCACCGTTTTCGCTTGCTTACTGCCAAGTCGCCTCTGAGCTTCTGCCTGGATTCGACCTGGTTTGCCTGCGCCAGCCAACGCTTCGCCACCATCGCCTCTCCTCTATGGGGCGACCCTTCACTCCCATGCAACACCATCATTTCGTCCTGCTTCCAGGAGAAATCAACCACCGTTTATGCTTTGCTTACTGTCAAGTCGCCTCTGAGCGCCTGCCTGGATTCGACCTGGTTTGCCTGCGCCAGCTACCGTTCCGCCGCTAATGCCTCTCCTCTAAGGGTCGCCCCTTCACTCCCATGCAACACCATCATTTCGTCCTGCTTCCAGGAGAAATCAACCACCGTTTGCGCTTGCTTACTGCCAAGTCGCCTCTGAGCGCCTGCCTGGATTCGACCTGGTTTGCCTGCGCCAGCCAACGCTTCGCCACCATCGCCTCTCCTCTATGGGGCGACCCTTCACTCCCATGCAACACCAGCATTTCGTCCTGCTTCCAGGAGAAATCAACCACCGTTTGCGCTTGCTTACTGTCAAGTCGCCTCTGAGCCCCTGCCGGGATTCGACCTGGTTTGCCTGCGCCAGCCAACGCTTCGCCACCATCGCCTCTCCTCTAAGGGTCGCCCCTTCACTCCCATGCAACACCATCATTTCGTCCTGCTTCCAGGAGAAATCAACCACCGTTATGCGCTTGCTTACTGCCAAGTCGCCTCTGAGCTTCTGCCTGGATTCGACCTGGTTTGCCTGCGCCAGCCAACGCTTCGCCACCATCGCCTCTCCTCTATGGGGCGACCCTTCACTCCCATGCAACACCAGCATTTCGTCCTGCTTCCTGCTTCCAGGAGAAATCAACCACCGTTTGCGCTTGCTTACTGTCAAGTCGCCTCTGAGCGCCTGCCTGGATTCGAACTGGTTTGCCTGCGCCAGCTACCGTTCCGCCGCTAATGCCTCTCCTCTAAGGGTCGCCCCTTCACTCCCATGCAACACCATCATTTCGTCCTGCTTCCAGGAGAAATCAACCACCGTTTGCGCTTGCTTACTGCCAAGTCGCCTCTGAGCGCCTGCCGGGATTCGACCTGGTTTGCCTGCGCCAGCCAACGCTTCGCCACCATCGCCTCGCCTCTATGGGGCGACCCTTCACTCCCATGCAACACCATCATTTCGTCCTGCTTCCAGGAGAAATCAACCACCGTTTGCGCTTGCTTACTGTCAAGTCGCCTCTGAGCGCCTGCCTGGATTCGAACTGGTTTGCCTGCGCCAGCTACCGTTCCGCCGCTAATGCCTCTCCTCTAAGGGTCGCCCCTTCACTCCCATGCAACACCATCATTTCGTCCTGCTTCCAGGAGAAATCAACCACCGTTTGCGCTTGCTTACTGTCAAAATCAACCACCGTCGCCTCTGAGTCGCCTCTCTGTCGGGACTCAATGTGTTTCAGTTCTGCTACACCGTGGCCGCATCGAGCATCTTCGGGAGAACCAATGACGAATAGCATGAGCAACGTCGCGCGCCGTTACACAAGCTAAACACCAAGGCAACGAAAAGCTTGATCATGGTGGAGGTCGGAATTATCCCGCTATGCACTACCTCGGGTCCCCCATCTTTCCAACCTCCGTCGGCAGACGTGGACGGCAGCGTCGCAATTTTCACATCGCCGTGCCCGTCGCATCGTCTTGCCCGGGAACATAGGCAAATTTCTGAGCCAGTGGCCAGCCTGGCTCTTGTCCCCATATAAAGAATACCCCGTAAATACGTTGGATAGTTAGACTTTCGCCTGAGAGTACTATGCATTTTAAAAAGTTAATAAATACTTTATTTGAAGGGTTAGAAAAACGCCCTTTGCATGCACCTCCGCCATTGAATGGGCTTTTGGCAATATAAGCCAATTTGATTTCTGTCTTTGGACAGAAAAGTTATATAGGATTTCCTGCGGAAATATAGCAAAACATGACGATTTTACAAACAAATTGTTCAATATATATTTTAATTTTCAGGATAGATCCAATTTGTGTTCACCACCGTCACCGACGTCAAAAGAGCTTTCTAATGATACCAATACAGGTTTGTTGCAGATAGGTATAACGGAGTTAGAAGCAAACAAAGACGCGATAAGGCAAAGACTGAACAAGGGCGCATTTGAAAGGCCGACCACACAAGAAGCGGCGGTATAAACCGGCGTGCGTAACGTCTCAGCAGAACATCGCACATGTCTGAGTTATACGTCGTTAGGAGCGTACTTTCGAGGGCTTTCGACTGCATTAGACATAGTGAAAATCGGACCATGGACATATAAATTATAGCCGAACACTACATCTGCTGATGGCGCAGGTGACACGAACACCACAGACGGCGGCAATTTCAGATGTGTGGAGCACCGTTGCAAAATACTCCACATGTGCATGTTATACATCGTTAGAAGCGCACTGGAAAGGCCTTTCAAATGCGTTATAGATATTAAGAATCCAACTTTGCATAATGAATTTATGTGGAAAACATCTTCCGCCGATAGCACATGGCACACGGAAATTATCATTATACGCGTACAAGACCTTTGCACAGCGGCGCAAATGTGCATGTTACACATCGTTAGAAGCGCACTGGAAAGGCCTTTAAAACGCGTTATAGATATTAAGAATCGTAACATGCATAATGAATTTAGAACAAAAAACATCTTCCGCCCATAGCACATGGCACACGGAAATTATCATTATACGCGAACAAGACCTTTGCACAGCGGCGTAAATGCGCTTGTTATACATCCTTAGAAGCGCACTAGAAAGACCTTTCAAATGCGCTTATAGATGTTAAGAATCCAACATTGCATAATGAATTTATGCGGAAAACATCTTCCGCCGATATCACATTGGAGACGGAAATGACCATTATATACGGGCATCTAAAGTACCTTTGCGCAGCGGCGTAAATGTGCATGTTATACATCGTTAGAAGCGCACTGGAAAGGCCTTTCAAATGCGTTATAGATATTAAGAATCCAACATTGCATAATGAATTTATGCGGAAAACATCTTCCGCCCATAGCACATTGGAGACGGAAATGACCATTATACGGAATCAACACTGGTACCTTGCGCAGCGGCGTAAATGTGCATGTTATACATCGTTAGAAGCGCACTGGAAAGGCCTTTCAAATGCGTTATAGATATTAAGAATCCAACATTGCATAATGAATTTATGCGGAAAACATCTTCCGCCGATAGCACATTGGAGACGGAAATGACCAATATATACGGACATCTAAAGTACCTTTGCGCAGCGGCGTAAATGTGCATGTTATACATCGTTAGAAGCGCACTGGAAAGGCCTTTCAAATGCGTTATAGATATTAAGAATCCAACATTGCATAATGAATTTATGCGGAAAACATCTTCCGCCGATAGCACATTGGAGACGGAAATGACCATTATATACGGACATCTAAAGTACCTTTGCGCAGCGGCGTAAATGTGCATGTTATACATCGTTAGAAGCGCACTGGAAAGGCCTTTCAAATGCGTTATAGATATTAAGAATCCAACATTGCATAATGAATTTATGCACAAAACATCTTCCGCCGATAGCACATGGGACACGGAAATGACCATTATACACGAACAACTACTGGTACCTTTGCGCAGCGGCGTAAATGTGCATGTTATACATCGTTAGAAGCGCACTGGAAAGGCCTTTCAAATGCGTTATAGATATTAAGAATCCAACATTGCATAATGAATTTATGCGGAAAACATCTTCCGCCGATAGCACATTGGAGACGGAAATGACCATTATACACGAACAACTACTGGTACCTTTGCGCAGCGGCGTAAATGTGCATGTTATACATCGTTAGAAGCGCACTGGAAAGGCCTTTCAAATGCGTTATAGATATTAAGAATCCAACATTGCATAATGAATTTATGCGGAAAACATCTTCCGCCCATAGCACATTGGAGACGGAAATGACCATTATATACGGACATCTAAAGTACCTTTGCGCAGCGGCGTAAATGTGCATGTTATACATCGTTAGAAGCGCACTGGAAAGGCCTTTCAAATGCGCTTATAGATATTAAGAATCCAACATTGCATAATGAATTTATGCGGAAAACATCTTCCGCCGATAGCACATGGGACACGGAAATTATCATTATACGCGAACAAGTCCTTTGCGCAGCGGCGCAAATGTGCATGTTATACATCGTTAGAAGCGCACTGGAAAGGCCTTTCAAATGCGTTATAGATATTAAGAATCCAACATTGCATAATGAATTTATGCGGAAAACATCTTCCGCCCATAGCACATTGGAGACGGAAATGACCATTATATACGGACATCTAAAGTACCTTTGCGCAGCGGCGTAAATGTGCATGTTATACATCGTTAGAAGCGCACTGGAAAGGCCTTTCAAATGCGTTATAGATATTAAGAATCCAACATTGCATAATGAATTTATGCGGAAAACATCTTCCGCCCATAGCACATTGGAGACGGAAATGACCATTATACACGAACAACACTGGTACCTTTGCGCAGCGGCGTAAATGTGCATGTTATACATCGTTAGAAGCGCACTGGAAAGGCCTTTCAAATGCGTTATAGATATTAAGAATCCAACATTGCATAATGAATTTATGCGGAAAACATCTTCCGCCCATAGCACATTGGAGACGGAAATGACCATTATATACGGACATCTAAAATACCTTTGCGCAGCGGCGTAAATGTGCATGTTATACATCGTTAGAAGCGCACTGGAAAGGCCTTTCAAATGCGTTATAGATATTAAGAATCGAACATTGCATAATGAATTTATGCACAAAAAACATCTTCCGCCGATAGCACATGGGACACGGAAATGACCATTATACACGAACAACACTGGTACCTTTGCGCAGCGGCGTAAATGTGCATGTTATACATCGTTAGAAGCGCACTGGAAAGGCCTTTCAAATGCGTTATAGATATTAAGAATCCAACATTGCATAATGAATTTATGCGGAAAACATCTTCCGCCCATAGCGCATTGGAGACGGAAATTACGATTATATACGGACATCTAAAATACCTTTGCGCAGCGGCGTAAATGTGCATGTTATACATCGTTAGAAGCGCACTGGAAAGGCCTTTCAAATGCGTTATAGATATTAAGAATCCAACATTGCATAATGAATTTATGCGGAAAACATCTTCCGCCGATAGCACATGGGACACGGAAATGACCATTATACACGAACAACTAAAGTACCTTTGCGCAGCGGCGTAAATGTGCATGTTATACATCGTTAAAAGCGCACTGGAAAGGCCTTTCAAATGCGTTATAGATATTAAGAATCCAACATTGCATAATGAATTTATGCGGAAAACATCTTCCGCCCATAGCACATGGCACACGGAAATTACCATTATACGCGAACAAGTACCTTTGCGCAGCGGCGTAAATGTGCATGTTATACATCGTTAGAAGCGCACTGGAAAGGCCTTTCAAATGCGCTTATAGATATTAAGAATCCAACATTGCATAATGAATTTATGCGGAAAACATCTTCCGCCCAAAGCGCATTGGAGACGGAAATGACCAATATATACGGACATCTAAAGTACCTTTGCGCAGCGGCGTAAATGTGCATGTTATACATCGTTAGAAGCGCACTGGAAAGGCCTTTCAAATGCGTTATAGATATTAAGAATCCAACATTGCATAATGAATTTATGCGGAAAACATCTTCCGCCCATAGCGCATTGGAGACGGAAATGACCAATATATACGGACATCTAAAGTACCTTTGCGCAGCGGCGTAAATGTGCATGTTATACATCGTTAGAAGCGCACTGGAAAGGCCTTTCAAATGCGTTATAGATATTAAGAATCCAACATTGCATAATGAATTTATGCACAAAACATCTTCCGCCGATAGCACATGGGACACGGAAATGACCATTATACACGAACAACACTGGTACCTTTGCGCAGCGGCGTAAATGTGCATGTTATACATCGTTAGAAGCGCACTGGAAAGGCCTTTCAAATGCGTTATAGATATTAAGAATCCAACATTGCATAATGAATTTATGCGGAAAAAACATCTTCCGCCCATAGCACATTGGGACACGGAAATGACCATTATACACGAACAACACTGGTACCTTTGCGCAGCGGCGTAAATGTGCATGTTATACATCGTTAGAAGCGCACTGGAAAGGCCTTTCAAATGCGTTATAGATATTAAGAATCCAACATTGCATAATGAATTTATGCGGAAAACATCTTCCGCCCATAGCGCATTGGAGACGGAAATTACGATTATATACGGACATCTAAAATACCTTTGCGCAGCGGCGTAAATGTGCATGTTATACATCGTTAGAAGCGCACTGGAAAGGCCTTTCAAATGCGTTATAGATATTAAGAATCCAACATTGCATAATGAATTTATGCGGAAAACATCTTCCGCCCATAGCACATGGGACACGGAAATGACCATTATACACGAACAACACTGGTACCTTTGCGCAGCGGCGTAAATGTGCATGTTATACATCGTTAGAAGCGCACTGGAAAGGCCTTTCAAATGCGTTATAGATATTAAGAATCCAACATTGCATAATGAATTTATGCGGAAAACATCTTCCGCCCATAGCACATTGGAGACGGAAATTACGATTATATACGGACATCTAAAATACCTTTGCGCAGCGGCGTAAATGTGCATGTTATACATCGTTAGAAGCGCACTGGAAAGGCCTTTCAAATGCGTTATAGATATTAAGAATCGAACATTGCATAATGAATTTATGCACAAAAAACATCTTCCGCCGATAGCACATGGGACACGGAAATGACCATTATACACGAACAACACTGGTACCTTTGCGCAGCGGCGTAAATGTGCATGTTATACATCGTTAGAAGCGCACTGGAAAGGCCTTTCAAATGCGTTATAGATATTAAGAATCCAACATTGCATAATGAATTTATGTGGAAAACATCTTCCGCCCATAGCACATGGGACACGGAAATTACCATTATACGCGGACATCTAAAAGTACCTTTGCGCAGCGGCGTAAATGTGCATGCGCTATAGATATTAAGAATCCAACATTGCATAATGAATTTAAAAACATCTTCCGCCCACCACATTGGAGACGGAAATTACGATTATATACGGAACACTGGTACCTTTGCGCAGCGGCGTAAATGTGCATGTTATACATCGTTAGAAGCGCACTGGAAAGGCCTTTCAAATGCGTTATAGATATTAAGAATCCAACATTGCATAATGAATTTGTGCGGAAAACATCTTCCGCCCATAGCGCATTGGAGACGGAAATTACGATTATATACGGACATCTAAAAATACCTTTGCGCAGCGGCGTAAATGTGCATGTTATACATCGTTAGAAGCGCACTGGAAAGGCCTTTCAAATGCGTTATAGATATTAAGAATCCAACATTGCATAATGAATTTATGCGGAAAACATCTTCCGCCGATAGCACATGGGACACGGAAATTACCATTATACACGAACAACACTGGTACCTTTGCGCAGCGGCGTAAATGTGCATGTTATACATCGTTAGAAGCGCACTGGAAGGCCTTTCAAATGCGTTATAGATATTAAGAATCCAACATTGCATAATGAATTTATGCGGAAAACATCTTCCGCCCATAGCGCATTGGAGACGGAAATTACGATTATATACGGACATCTAAAATACCTTTGCGCAGCGGCGTAAATGTGCATGTTATACATCGTTAGAAGCGCACTGGAAAGGCCTTTCAAATGCGTTATAGATATTAAGAATCCAACATTGCATAATGAATTTATGCACAAAAACATCTTCCGCCGATAGCACATGGGACACGGAAATGACCATTATACACGAACAACACTGGTACCTTTGCGCAGCGGCGTAAATGTGCATGTTATACATCGTTAGAAGCGCACTGGAAAGGCCTTTCAAATGCGCTATAGATATTAAGAATCCAACATTGCATAATGAATTTATGCGGAAAACATCTTCCGCCCATAGCACATTGGAGACGGAAATTACCATTATATACGGACATCTAAAATACCTTTGCGCAGCGGCGTAAATGTGCATGTTATACATCGTTAAAAGCGCACTGGAAAGGCCTTTCAAATGCGCTTATAGATATTAAGAATCCAACTTTGCATAATGAATTTATGCGGAAAAACATCTTCCGCCGATAGCACATGGGACACGGAAATTACCATTATATACGCGAACAAGTACCTTTGCGCAGCGGCGCAAATGTGCATGTTATACATCGTTAGAAGCGCACTGGAAAGGCCTTTCAAATGCGTTATAGATATTAAGAATCCAACATTGCATAATGAATTTATGCGGAAAACATCTTCCGCCCATAGCACATTGGAGACGGAAATTACCATTATATACGGACATCAAAGTACCTTTGCGCAGCGGCGTAAATGTGCATGTTATACATCGTTAGAAGCGCACTGGAAAGGCCTTTCAAATGCGTTATAGATATTAAGAATCCAACATTGCATAATGAATTTATGCGGAAAACATCTTCCGCCGATAGCACATGGGACACGGAAATGACCATTATACACGAACAACACTGGTACCTTTGCGCAGCGGCGTAAATGTGCATGTTATACATCGTTAGAAGCGCACTGGAAAGGCCTTTCAAATGCGTTATAGATATTAAGAATCCAACATTGCATAATGAATTTATGCGGAAAACATCTTCCGCCCATAGCACATGGACACGGAAATTATCATTATACGCGACACTAAAATCCCTTGCGCAGCGGCGTAAATGTGCATGTTATACATCGTTAGAAGCGCACTGGAAAGGCCTTTCAAATGCGCTATAGATATTAAGAATCCAACATTGCATAATGAATTTATGCGGAAAACATCTTCCGCCCATAGCGCATTGGAGACGGAAATTACGATTATATACGGACATCTAAAAGTACCTTTGCGCAGCGGCGTAAATGTGCATGTTATACATCGTTAAAAGCGCACTGGAAAGGCCTTTCAAATGCGTTATAGATATTAAGAATCCAACATTGCATAATGAATTTATGCGGAAAACATCTTCCGCCCATAGCACATTGGAGACGGAAATTACCATTATATACGGACATCTAAAGTACCTTTGCGCAGCGGCGTAAATGTGCATGTTATACATCGTTAGAAGCGCACTGGAAAGGCCTTTCAAATGCGCTTATAGATATTAAGAATCCAACATTGCATAATGAATTTATGCGGAAAACATCTTCCGCCCATAGCACATTGGAGACGGAAATGACCATTATACACGAACAACACTGGTACCTTTGCGCAGCGGCGTAAATGTGCATGTTATACATCGTTAGAAGCGCACTGGAAAGGCCTTTCAAATGCGTTATAGATATTAAGAATCCAACATTGCATAATGAATTTGTGCGGAAAACATCTTCCGCCCATAGCGCATTGGAGACGGAAATTACGATTATATACGGACATCTAAAATACCTTTGTGCAGCGGCGTAAATGTGCATGTTATACATCGTTAGAAGCGCACTGGAAAGGCCTTTCAAATGCGTTATAGATATTAAGAATCCAACCTTGCATAATGAATTTATGCGGAAAAACATCTTCCGCCGATAGCACATGGGACACGGAAATGACCATGATACACGAACAACACTGGTACCTTTGCGCAGCGGCGTAAATGTGCATGTTATACATCGTTAGAAGCGCACTGGAAAGGCCTTTCAAATGCGTTATAGATATTAAGAATCCAACATTGCATAATGAATTTGTGCGGAAAACATCTTCCGCCCATAGCGCATTGGAGACGGAAATTACGATTATATACGGACATCTAAAATACCTTTGCGCAGCGGCGTAAATGTGCATGTTATACATCGTTAGAAGCGCACTGGAAAGGCCTTTCAAATGCGTTATAGATATTAAGAATCGAACCTTGCATAATGAATTTATGCACAAAAAACATCTTCCGCCGATAGCACATGGGACACGGAAATGACCATGATACACGAACAACACTGGTACCTTTGCGCAGCGGCGTAAATGTGCATGTTATACATCGTTAGAAGCGCACTGGAAAGGCCTTTCAAATGCGTTATAGATATTAAGAATCCAACATTGCATAATGAATTTATGCGGAAAACATCTTCCGCCCATAGCGCATTGGAGACGGAAATTACGATTATATACGGACATCTAAAATACCTTTGCGCAGCGGCGTAAATGTGCATGTTATACATCGTTAGAAGCGCACTGGAAAGGCCTTTCAAATGCGTTATAGATATTAAGAATCGAACATTGCATAATGAATTTATGCACAAAAAACATCTTCCGCCGATAGCACATGGGACACGGAAATGACCATTATACACGAACAACACTGGTACCTTTGCGCAGCGGCGTAAATGTGCATGTTATACATCGTTAAAAGCGCACTGGAAAGGCCTTTCAAATGCGTTATAAATATTAAGAATCCAACATTGCATAATGAATTTATGTGGAAAACATCTTCCGCCCATAGCACATGGCACACGGAAATTATCATTATACGCGAACAAGTCCTTTGCGCAGCGGCGTAAATGTGCATGTTATACATCGTTAGAAGCGCACTGGAAAGGCCTTTCAAATGCGCTTATAGATATTAAGAATCCAACATTGCATAATGAATTTGTGCGGAAAACATCTTCCGCCCATAGCGCATTGGAGACGGAAATTACGATTATATACGGACATCTAAAGTACCTTTGCGCAGCGGCGTAAATGTGCATGTTATACATCGTTAAAAGCGCACTGGAAAGGCCTTTCAAATGCGTTATAGATATTAAGAATCCAACATTGCATAATGAATTTGTGCGGAAAACATCTTCCGCCCATAGCGCATTGGAGACGGAAATGACCATTATATACGGACATCTAAAATACCTTTGCGCAGCGGCGTAAATGTGCATGTTATACATCGTTAGAAGCGCACTGGAAAGGCCTTTCAAATGCGTTATAGATATTAAGAATCCAACATTGCATAATGAATTTATGCACAAAAAACATCTTCCGCCGATAGCACATGGGACACGGAAATGACCATTATACACGAACAACACTGGTACCTTTGCGCAGCGGCGTAAATGTGCATGTTATACATCGTTAGAAGCGCACTGGAAAGGCCTTTCAAATGCGTTATAGATATTAAGAATCCAACATTGCATAATGAATTTATGCGGAAAACATCTTCCGCCCATAGCGCATTGGAGACGGAAATTACGATTATATACGGACATCTAAAATACCTTTGCGCAGCGGCGTAAATGTGCATGTTATACATCGTTAGAAGCGCACTGGAAAGGCCTTTCAAATGCGTTATAGATATTAAGAATCGAACCTTGCATAATGAATTTATGCACAAAACATCTTCCGCCGATAGCACATGGGACACGGAAATGACCATATATACGGAACAACACTGGTACCTTTGCGCAGCGGCGTAAATGTGCATGTTATACATCGTTAAAAGCGCACTGGAAAGGCCTTTCAAATGCGTTATAAATATTAAGAATCCAGCCTTGCATAATGAATTTATGTGGAAAACATCTTCCGCCCATAGCACATGGCACACGGAAATTATCATTATACGCGAACAAGTCCTTTGCACAGCGGCGTAAATGTGCATGTTATACATCGTTAGAAGCGCACTGGAAAGGCCTTTCAAATGCGCTATAGATATTAAGAATCCAACATTGCATAATGAATTTGTGCGGAAAACATCTTCCGCCCATAGCGCATTGGAGACGGAAATTGCGATTATATACGGACATCTAAAGTACCTTTGCGCAGCGGCGTAAATGTGCATGTTATACATCGTTAAAAGCGCACTGGAAAGGCCTTTCAAATGCGTTATAGATATTAAGAATCCAACATTGCATAATGAATTTGTGCGGAAAACATCTTCCGCCCATAGCGCATTGGAGACGGAAATGACCAATATATACGGACATCTAAAATACCTTTGCGCAGCGGCGTAAATGTGCATGTTATACATCGTCAGAAGCGCACTGGAAAGGCCTTTCAAATGCGTTATAGATATTAAGAATCCAACATTGCATAATGAATTTATGCACAAAAAACATCTTCCGCCGATAGCACATGGGACACGGAAATGACCATTATACACGAACAACACTGGTACCTTTGCGCAGCGGCGTAAATGTGCATGTTATACATCGTTAGAAGCGCACTGGAAAGGCCTTTCAAATGCGCTATAGATATTAAGAATCCAACATTGCATAATGAATTTATGCGGAAAACGTCTTCCGCCCATAGCACATTGGAGACGGAAATGACCAATATATACGGACATCTAAAGTACCTTTGCGCAGCGGCGTAAATGTGCATGTTATACATCGTTAAAAGCGCACTGGAAAGGCCTTTCAAATGCGCTATAGATATTAAGAATCCAACATTGCATAATGAATTTATGCGGAAAACATCTTCCGCCGATAGCACATGGCACACGGAAATTATCATTATACGCGAACAAGTCCTTTGCGCAGCGGCGTAAATGTGCATGTTATACATCGTTAGAAGCGCACTGGAAAGGCCTTTCAAATGCGTTATAGATATTAAGAATCCAACATTGCATAATGAATTTATGCGGAAAACATCTTCCGCCCATAGCGCATTGGAGACGGAAATTACGATTATATACGGACATCTAAAGTACCTTTGCGCAGCGGCGTAAATGTGCATGTTATACATCGTTAGAAGCGCACTGGAAAGGCCTTTCAAATGCGCTATAGATATTAAGAATCCAACATTGCATAATGAATTTATGCGGAAAAAAACATCTTCCGCCCATAGCACGTTGGAGACGGAAATGACCATTATACACGAACAACACTGGTACCTTTGCGCAGCGGCGTAAATGTGCATGTTATACATCGTTAGAAGCGCACTGGAAAGGCCTTTCAAATGCGTTATAGATATTAAGAATCCAACATTGCATAATGAATTTGTGCGGAAAACATCTTCCGCCCATAGCGCATTGGAGACGGAAATTACGATTATATACGGACATCTAAAATACCTTTGCGCAGCGGCGTAAATGTGCATGTTATACATCGTTAGAAGCGCACTGGAAAGGCCTTTCAAATGCGTTATAGATATTAAGAATCCAACATTGCATAATGAATTTATGCACAAAAAACATCTTCCGCCGATAGCACATGGGACACGGAAATGACCATTATACACGAACAACACTGGTACCTTTGCGCAGCGGCGTAAATGTGCATGTTATACATCGTTAGAAGCGCACTGGAAAGGCCTTTCAAATGCGTTATAGATATTAAGAATCCAACATTGCATAATGAATTTATGCGGAAAACATCTTCCGCCCATAGCACATTGGAGACGGAAATTACGATTATATACGGACATCTAAAGTACCTTTGCGCAGCGGCGTAAATGTGCATGTTATACATCGTTAAAAGCGCACTGGAAAGGCCTTTCAAATGCGTTATAGATATTAAGAATCCAACATTGCATAATGAATTTGTGCGGAAAACATCTTCCGCCCATAGCGCATTGGAGACGGAAATTACCATTATATACGGACATCTAAAATACCTTTGCGCAGCGGCGTAAATGTGCATGTTATACATCGTTAGAAGCGCACTGGAAAGGCCTTTCAAATGCGTTATAGATATTAAGAATCCAACATTGCATAATGAATTTATGCACAAAAAACATCTTCCGCCGATAGCACATGGGACACGGAAATGACCATTATACACGAACAACACTGGTACCTTTGCGCAGCGGCGTAAATGTGCATGTTATACATCGTTAGAAGCGCACTGGAAAGGCCTTTCAAATGCGTTATAGATATTAAGAATCCAACTTTGCATAATGAATTTATGCGGAAAACATCTTCCGCCCATAGCACATTGGAGACGGAAATGACCAATATATACGGACATCTAAAGTACCTTTGCGCAGCGGCGTAAATGTGCATGTTATACATCGTTAAAAGCGCACTGGAAAGGCCTTTCAAATGCGCTATAGATATTAAGAATCCAACTTTGCATAATGAATTTATGCGGAAAACATCTTCCGCCGATAGCACATGGCACACAGAAATTATCATTATACGCGAACAAGTCCTTTGCGCAGCGGCGCAAATGTGCATGTTATACATCGTTAAAAGCGCACTGGAAAGGCCTTTCAAATGCGTTATAGATATGAAGAATCCAACATTGCATAATGAATGTGTGCGGAAAACATCTTCCGCCCATAGCACATTGGAGACGGAAATTACCATTATATACGGACATCTAAAGTACCTTTGCGCAGCGGCGTAAATGTGCATGTTATACATCGTTAAAAGCGCACTGGAAAGGCCTTTCAAATGCGCTATAGATATTAAGAATCCAACATTGCATAATGAATTTATGCGGAAAACATCTTCCGCCCACAGCACGTTGGAGACGGAAATGACCACTATACACGAACAACACTGGTACCTTTGCGCAGCGGCGTAAATGTGCATGTTATACATCGTTAGAAGCGCACTGGAAAGGCCTTTCAAATGCGTTATAGATATTAAGAATCCAACATTGCATAATGAATTTATGCGGAAAACATCTTCCGCCCATAGCGCATTGGAGACGGAAATTACGATTATATACGGACATCTAAAATACCTTTGCGCAGCGGCGTAAATGTGCATGTTATACATCGTTAGAAGCGCACTGGAAAGGCCTTTCAAATGCGTTATAGATATTAAGAATCGAACCTTGCATAATGAATTTATGCACAAAAAACATCTTCCGCCGATAGCACATGGGACACGGAAATGACCATGATACACGAACAACACTGGTACCTTTGCGCAGCGGCGTAAATGTGCATGTTATACATCGTTAGAAGCGCACTGGAAGGCCTTTCAAATGCGTTATAGATATTAAGAATCCAACATTGCATAATGAATTTGTGCGGAAAACATCTTCCGCCCATAGCGCATTGGAGACGGAAATTACGATTATATACGGACATCTAAAATACCTTTGCGCAGCGGCGTAAATGTGCATGTTATACATCGTTAGAAGCGCACTGGAAAGGCCTTTCAAATGCGTTATAGATATTAAGAATCCAACCTTGCATAATGAATTTATGCACAAAAAACATCTTCCGCCGATAGCACATGGGACACGGAAATGACCATTATACACGAACAACACTGGTACCTTTGCGCAGCGGCGTAAATGTGCATGTTATACATCGTTAAAAGCGCACTGGAAAGGCCTTTCAAATGCGTTATAAATATTAAGAATCCAGCCTTGCATAATGAATTTATGTGGAAAACATCTTCCGCCCATAGCACATGGCACACGGAAATTATCATTATACGCGAACAAGTCCTTTGCACAGCGGCGTAAATGTGCATGTTATACATCGTTAGAAGCGCACTGGAAAGGCCTTTCAAATGCGCTATAGATATTAAGAATCCAACATTGCATAATGAATTTGTGCGGAAAACATCTTCCGCCCATAGCGCATTGGAGACGGAAATTACGATTATATACGGACATCTAAAGTACCTTTGCGCAGCGGCGTAAATGTGCATGTTATACATCGTTAAAAGCGCACTGGAAAGGCCTTTCAAATGCGTTATAGATATTAAGAATCCAACATTGCATAATGAATTTGTGTGGAAAACATCTTCCGCCCATAGCGCATGGGAGACGGAAATTATCATTATATACGGACATCTAAATACTTTGCGCAGCGGCGTAAATGTGCATGTTATACATCGTTAGAAGCGCACTGGAAAGGCCTTTCAAATGCGTTATAGATATTAAGAATCCAACATTGCATAATGAATTTATGCACAAAAACATCTTCCGCCCATAGCACATGGGAGACGGAAATGACCATTATACACGAACAACACTGGTACCTTTGCGCAGCGGCGTAAATGTGCATGTTATACATCGTTAGAAGTGCACTGGAAAGGCCTTTCAAATGCGCTATAGATATTAAGAATCGAACCTTGCATAATGAATTTATGCACAAAACATCTTCCGCCGATAGCACATGGGACACGGAAATGACCATGATACACGAACAACACTGGTACCTTTGCGCAGCGGCGTAAATGTGCATGTTATACATCGTTAGAAGCGCACTGGAAAGGCCTTTCAAATGCGTTATAGATATTAAGAATCCAACATTGCATAATGAATTTATGCGGAAAACATCTTCCGCCCATAGCACATTGGGACACGGAAATTACCATTATATACGGACATCTAAAGTACCTTTGCGCAGCGGCGTAAATGTGCATGTTATACATCGTTAAAAGCGCACTGGAAAGGCCTTTCAAATGCGTTATAGATATTAAGAATCCAACTTTGCATAATGAATTTATGCGGAAAACATCTTCCGCCCATAGCACATTGCAGACGGAAATTACCATTATACACGAACAAAGTACCTTTGCGCAGCGGCGTAAATGTGCATGTTATACATCGTTAGAAGCGCACTGGAAAGGCCTTTCAAATGCGCTTATAGATATTAAGAATCCAACATTGCATAATGAATTTATGCGGAAAACATCTTCCGCCCATAGCGCATTGGAGACGGAAATTACGATTATATACGGACATCTAAAGTACCTTTGCGCAGCGGCGTAAATGTGCATGTTATACATCGTTAAAAGCGCACTGGAAAGGCCTTTCAAATTGCGTTATAGATATTAAGAATCCAACTTTGCATAATGAATTTATGTGGAAAACATCTTCCGCCCATAGCACATGGCCCATAGCGCATTGGAGACGGAAATTACCATTATATACGGACATCTAAAGTACCTTTGCGCAGCGGCGTAAATGTGCATGTTATACATCGTTAAAAGCGCACTGGAAAGGCCTTTCAAATGCGTTATAGATATTAAGAATCCAACATTGCATAATGAATATTATTATAGCTGAAAAAAAGAGACCTTATATATATATATACATTGTCATATAAATGAATGATAAACATTGCGAAATACACGTACGTCTACGTATCAAATAAGTTGCACAATGGTGATTTATAGCTCGTCGGAACCACCCCAAAGAAACTTTAAGAGCTATTCGTATTAACCAGCACTCACCACGTGGAGGTTGCTCTTTAAGATTGCCATTTTCATTTTCCTGCACCATTCCCACAACAACAAGTGCTCGAACAGCGAACCCCTTTACTACTGTTGTATAAACTCAATGCGTCAATACTGACATTAGGTTATGGAATTACAGGTTATATCCTATTACTTCTAGCCTATAGTTGATTATGGTTTGATCATCTTTCCCTGTTTCTGTTACCTTCCCTTCCCCTACCTTCCACTATCCACCTAATTTATTACCTTTGGGCTTGATGAGTTTGCCTTTGCCTTTACTTTCTGCTCTTTTCCTTCCCTACCTTTGGGTTTGGGGCTTGGGCTGGGGCGTTGTTGAATGGACGCCGAGGCAGGTTCCTCACCGTCGTTTGATGCACTAGCTGCTTGTTTGATGACACCGGCTACAAAATGCACACTCACTCAGCAGCCTGTAAGGGTGTTTTTTCACATAATATTTATCTACTGTTTTGGGCCATGTGCAAGATAGTCACTCGGCCATTTTACGTTTTGCATCATCATCGGATGCTGCCTTTGCCACTTCAGTCTCCAAAGCTTTTCGAACATCCGTGGCTGTAAATGTCTTACGTTTATTTCCCTTCGTTGGGTTTAAAGAAACCCTCTTTCGCCCTGGAAGCGGGCCAACTCGAGGGACATGTTACCCACTTCGGTACCATCCACCTTCTGAAGAAAGGCGACTTTTCCGGCTGGACATCTTCAGGCATGTCACCACATACCGGCGGTAATCCCTGAACATGTTGTACCTCTTTGCACAAGGTTATACTGACCAGGAAGCTCGTGGACGTCTTGTGGTCCATGAACGAAATTTGGTACCTGCCGCCAACGGATCGTGCCTTATCAAAGTCAGCCAACTTCATACAGGATGCCACCGAAGGTCTTTGGGCATGACCACAAGTTGAATTATCCCACAGGACAGGTACCGCATCACCAGGCGCTGATCGTCATCGGATTGTCGATCTGCCTTCTGGCCCGATCCAGGATGTCCTCACCTCCCGTCTGGTTGCAGGTGATCTGTGTATCCCTTTGAGCAACGGAATGGATGGCGGTTGCCTGGTTTCATCTCTGAATTCTGCAACAGATTTATGGGCTTCCTCGCGTTTATATTGTTTACTTACACCTGTATATGAACAATTTGTAGCACTTGTAAAACCTACGCAAATTATCGCAAACCCTGGGTGACATTTTAACATATGTTTGACAGTAGGTGAGAAGGGATTTGACTGCTGCCATGTAATTTTAATGGCACCCGCAGAAACCCCGTTTTTATATGAAAATACCATGTTGAAATGATGTATTTCATCTACGTGCTCAAATATATCAAATCTCGATACAAGCCATATTACTATTTGGGAATACCTGTTTTGGATAAAATAGAAAACTTGTGAAACGCGGCGACATGTGTCCCCAGCATTACGCCCCGCTTTTAAGAATATTGGTTAAATATTGCTTAAAACCCTGAAAGTGTGGGTTCACTTTCAGGAACCTATCATATGCTTCGAGAGTTAGTTAGATTAGCCCTGACTGAGTTAGTGTTGGTAATTATACCGAGTACCATTTCTGGTCGACCCAGTTAAAACCCAGTACTGGTACTCGGCATTGATTATTATTTGAAGGAGAGGTCACAGGTGCGTCCTCTCCTTTGTATTGTGTGGCCAAAGTGGTTTTAGTACCCTGATGTACTCAGGGATTTGGTTTTCTTTGTTTATTGTGAATGTGCCACAAAATGCCAATAGAGCCGACATGGACAACGGCTGAGTAGCTGTATAAGACCTGCTTTGGCGGCGATTTTGGGCATGAATGGCGCTTATAGCAGCAGAAGTAGAACTGTTAGGATAACATTTTTAAATGCGCAACGCCTTTGTAATATGTTTGCACTTTGACAAACCACTGATACATTTGTGGAAGGCATACTGGCAAAAGATTCACTGTACCATGTTTCTGGGAGCTACAGAAAAGGGCCTTTGATGTCACAGTTTTGTACTTGGATATTTTAAGAACCCTATTTATGCTATGTACATCAGTTTGATATATTGAGCAGCGTAGATGACTTATTAAAAACAAGCAAAAGGTAATAAAAGTAAAGTTCACTTGCCAATAGGGATCGTCAACGCCGACTGGTATTCGTCCACTAAGACACTTCGGTCTGTGATGATGATATTGTGAGCATTCACTCTTATATTACCACGTCCCCGCCAGATAGCCAATGGAATGAGCTTAGATGAAGGTCACTGTCATGTGACCAAGTCGGATGTTTTTAAGGGAGAGGAGGAATTGTGAATTGCCCATCTCCATTCTATGCATGACGTCCATTTGAGGGGCAGGGGCACGCCAAAAGGTGTGAATTGCCCATCCCAATGAAAACCAAGCATTCTATGCACATGGCCGAAATCAGGTCGGGCGACAAGATTATAAAATCACAAAGCTGCTTATCAAAAAGAAGGATATCTTCACGGTGACGAAATTAAATTTGGTTGATTAGTGGTACATCTCCGGAAATTACCTGCCACGCCTCAGACTAAAACAGTAAAATACAGCAGAGTGATATGTACAGCTAATGAAGTGATAATTAGATTTACAGGAAGCTAGAGATGTGCATGTATATACAACGAATCCATGAGGACAGGTCAAACAGACGTTATAAAAACAATGATGATACGTAGATGTGATATATAGAATGTGATATAAAGCTAATTAAGCGAAGTGACAATAGAGGCGGCTTTTGTGATAAAGTATAGCTGTCATAACGCCGACGGGCCGACGGAGCATGCACGCGATCATAGATTTGATCCGGTATCAGCAAAATATAACTGCGCGCAGAGCCCGACTATCAGGTGTGACTCGAATGCACATTATACCTTTGGCAGAAACCGCATTTTCAAGGGCTTTCCGATACACCAACATTATAAATAATAACACTACAGGTATTGCTGTTATGGTTAGATTCCAAGCGCTTGTACTTTTTTAGTCTCTGTCAGCTAATGTTCATTCCTGTATTGCTCAATCTATCTAATGTTGCACAACAACATATTACATATTCCCAGAATCCCCATGAATAATCTTGCAAATGCATCTATATATAAATATTAACACCGCCGGTATAGCCGGTGTAATAGATTCATCTAAATTCCGCCAATCTATATCACGTCCCATATATTTTGCAGTTCGCACATTAACACTTTATATAGCTCCAATTCACTGAATGTGCAACATAAAGCAGTATTATACATTGTCTAAAAACACGCCTTAATAGGCTTTCAAACGCGCTATAGAAATGTATATTCTGAGGTGATCTGTAAGAATAGTAGCCGTTAGGACTCAATCGCACTGAATAGCCTCTGGGAAATGTAGGATAAAAAGAATCCGACGAGAACACAAATTACTGTTGTTAGTAACCACAGTCAGATGCGCCGTCATCATGTGCCAATGATACTCTTCATAGTATTACGATCAATGTCATTTAATCTAATTTGTTACAGTTTGTATAAACCATAGTCTTTGATGGGGACAACGCAGGGTCGGACCTGAAATAACGACAATGTCTCTTTGGACTTGAAATCGTTTGGTTTTGTGCTTCACTAATGTATTTCTTTATCATACATGTCACATACCTAAATACATTAATCCCAAAATTCACCATGCCTTGATATCACTGAAACAATGACCACACAGACATCAGTTCAACAGATGTAACAGGAGTGAGTGAGTGAGTTAATATTTAACGTCACATCGGCAATATCTCAGCCATATCGTGACGAAAACAATTTATACTGTAAAATGTGAAAAGATATGGAGAATTAAAAGCTGTCGACGATGGACATTGAAAATACTAGAGAATCACAGATGTGAATATAAAACTAGCGAGCAAAGTTAAAACATTCCAATTAAAGAAGACAATACAGTATAAAACACGGGCTATAGATCGCCAACAACTGAAGGTAGGATGTAACAGGATCTAATCGTAGGGTCCATCACAGCTCTGATCATCTGCCATCAACATTCTACCACGTATGATTTAATAAAAACAGAATTACATTATGACAGTGTGAGTACTGATAGGCAATCGCTTTAAATGTATCCATGATATGTTTGTCAACTAAAATTGTATTACAAAACCCTGATCAATGTGTCAACTTGTTAGAAAACGAATAAAAGCATTCTACCAGCACCACATTTGTTTAAACATAAACCCTGTATAATTTCACCTTCATCCTCGATTTTAAGAAAGCAATTGTATCCAAAACATTTATATGCAGCTCACTGGTTCCTCATAGTTGATATACAATTCTCTAAAGGGATGTCAAGATCAGATCATGTCTTCTCAAGGAACATGCTATTGAATTGTTTTGGTCAGAAAGGTACTTGTGTGTGTGTCCCCCAGATTTGAAGATGGACCATTTTCCAGATATCATCTTGTGGTACATGTCAGCGGACGATTGTGTGTGAGCTCAATGGCTCAGTAACTGTCCCACTGTCGATCAAAACTGACCATCGACCGCCCTTTCAGCCTCAACCGAGCAACAACAAGTTCGTGAAATTGTGTTTCGTGAGGTTTGTGCCTGACCTTTGTCATGTTCCACTCCTACAACTCAGAAATCGAGCGTTATTGGCTGTTTCTCGTTTGCGAAATAATGTTATCAACCAAAGACCGGTCACAAAATTACCTGTGGCAAATTTCCCCTTCATTCAGGCCATTTGCCACCTTTAGTGGAATTTTCAGAATCAATGTTAATCTGTAGAGAACCGGAACTTATCGATCAGTGCCCAGTAGTTGCAGATGACAACGTCTACCAAGGTGTAATGCTGCTTAAGGAAACTTGCAGTGTACAGGCGCCAGTCTCAAACTCTCAGACCTGAAGGACGAATGTCAACATGTACAGATATTGAATAAAGATCCGGATCGCAGTTGATCTGATGGGTTGGAAACTAATGAATGACAAGCATAATGAATGTTTCAGTTTTCAGTATTACTGACCTCAACGCGAAATATCCTGCTGTGCTGAAATTTTAACTCTAATTAGAAAATTATTTTGTGAGAACTTAAAGTATAACAGGGGCGGATTCATTCACATTCAGAAATACTATGTTCTTCCTCTTGAAACCTGGATATGTTGTGGCATGATAAGCTGCACAGAAAAGTATTTCATCCTCAGCATATCTAAAATAAAGGACAAGTTTCCATCGGTAATAGAAACAACAATGTTATTATTTGCTATTAGAGTCTTTCATAATAAACTATAACTGTTGTAAAAATAAAAATATATTATTCTCTCCTTTTTGCAAAGGGACTCAAGAGCTACGTTCCATTTTGAACTAATAATGATACCTAAACCAGCGTGATAGGGTTAGGGGAGCTGAAGACAGAGTAAACTGTGATATTGCGCTGATCATAAAGGCCACATTGAGACAAATCTCGACCATCAACAATTTGCTTCAGCTCCTGTCGAAGGTTGTTCCAAATAGCCCGATGGTAGCTTTCTATATTTGGACATTGGGAATAGCCTAAGCAAACATCGTTAGAGGACACTATTGCCACAGGACGTTCAAAGGGGCAATACGTCCCTAGACACCGACATTCCTGAGTGGTAGGGTGAAGTGGTGTATTGATCTTTCAATTATCCACTCACAATTTACGATACTAGAGAACACCTCTTACATCATCAGAATAGTTGGGTAGCGTCCTCTACTGAACCTTTACACAATTAATTTGTGTTGAAATATTTGCATGAGTTCTTTGCTGGCAAGCATTTAGACTTTCATGAAGAACATGTTTCATGTCATGGGATGGGTCATTCTTAACACGAGTTTGTGTGAGACCATATTTTGTGTACCTCGCCGTCAAACTTGCAAAGGCGGCATAAAAGTATAATCACTCAGCATTATAATTTATATTCTCACCTTTGTTTGGTTATTTACTTTGAATACTTACATAAGTTATGTATTTATTCCTTAACGCACGTTACCGTAACATAAGATACTGATTCTATTTTTGTAAGAAAGAACTAATGCTGTCGATTCAGTGGGTCGGACTGGTGACTTGAATGATTATATGTCCCCGTTTCATAAACGATATACTCGAGTATCTGCTACCTCATTCATATAGCTAATAGAGGATATTATATGAGTCTCCGTGTCATAGTATGTTTACGACACGAGTGCCTAAATGTTGGTATTTCCCGAGTGAGAGCGAGGGATATACCGATCTTTAGGCACGAGTGTCATAAACATAGTATGAAATGGACACGAATATAAAATTCTTTTTATTACCGAAGTCGTCAAATTGAGGAAAATAATCCAAATCTACTTTCAAACATAGGCTGTCTACCCGCCGTCGTCGCATGTAGAACGCAACGTCACAGAAGAAACGTGACGTCATAGCATTGTTCATGACGTCACTTCACCATGACAAAGTGATATTTTGCCCTAGGGCTTCGTATGAAAAATATGAACCCCGATATATTCGCCCTCGTAGGTAATAAACTTTAAAAATACCAAATATGACATGCGTCGATTCAGCTATATACTATGAAAGTAATTGGTCACGTTTCACCTAAGAATGTTATACCCTGGGCAAAAGGACTTTTTCCAGCTATATGGCGTAGATCTCGAATAAATGGAATCTAGACCAGATAACCCCGTGATTATCATGACGTGCACAGATATAAGCAACTGAAACACGTTGGTTGCATCCAGTAAGTCGGCGAACCTGACTGATCGTTCGTTAGTCACCTTTTGTATTGACCACTAAACATCAATCCTTACCCAGATATTCACAGTTTACGAACACAAGTAAAGAAGGTATTTTATGTTCTCAAACTGTGTACTTTACGCCAGGCAGTGGTGACAGAACACCAAAGCGTGATTGAAAGGAGGACCGCACGTTCGCCGTGGTACATGAACTCATTGTATTCCTACATGATTCGTTAATGAGGGATAACACATGGCTGTCTTTCAACACCACCCAATCTTGATTTCCCATTAGGGGCACCAGCACAGGCCTGTTAAACCGAACGGGGAACCATTTTTATTCAGCGAGTCAATGCTGGTAGCTCCAGGAGAAGATTGAATCTAGGAGGATTGTGGATGTTCAGTTGCTCAGTGCATACATCACTATGTCATTTGTCTGAATTTTGGTGACACGAGAGAATCATTCATTTTGATAGCGCACGATGACAGTTTTAAATTTTCGCAAGCCTTTAGTGTAATGATGTACTGACACTGGTCCTGCATTCATGTCGAGTCGGTATGTGACCATGACCCATTTACATGTATCATTTGAGCTGACCCTTTAATGAACTTGACGGTGTTTTCCAGTTCCAACAGTAAGGACCCAAATCGTACTTCCAGCACTCCTCTCACCTTATGGCTGATGGGTGTCTCAGGTTCGAGAAGTCATATTTCAAGATCATGCATTTGTTTTCTTTTATGGTATGGTATAAACAAATTACAGATGTTGTTATAGGTATTTCTGAAGTAAGACTACAGAAAATGCATGTGTTTAGCGGAATCAAACACGATCAGATTTTTCATAGATCACAGTCTTGAATATGACTCTAAACAGAATTCTTTATGTTTCCATACACAAGTCTCGGATGCAGGTGAAAGTTAGTGCCTAATGTCGATAATGACGTTATGCAGAGAATCATATGCAGCAGAGACGTGAGAACGTTTGAAATGCCCATTCATGATGTGAATCCACAGCATTGGGATATCGACCAAGAAGATTTTATTTCAAACATTTTTCAAGGGAAAAGGTTCCACTGCATATGAACCTGATTGCAATTGACGCTGGCATTATCACACTGTAATCAGCAACGGGTGGCCTCACTGCCACTGATATGCTTGTTTGTGTTCCCTGGTGAAATTATAATAGTGCTTGATCGAGCTCCATTGCCTTACAAGAATTTCCTCATTGATTGGATGTTTTTCGTTCCGTGATATACCCTCGGTTGTAATACAGACCCAATGTCAGTGAAACCAATCCGAATGATGATATATGATCGGAATCAAGTTCCTCAGGGCCACTCGTGATGTCGTTCAATTTTCATCTCCAGCTCATCTGATTCCTTCCTCTAACAGACATGCAGATCAAAGACCAGGTTAAACAAACTCCATGAGGCAAAGCTCACAAAAAAGAAATTATCAAATGTTTGTATCTTTTAGAGATGAGTGAATCGGGGAACCTGTGCATCGCATACATAATTTGAAGAAAGGTTTCAAATTATTCCGAAATGCATCAAGTCCGTCGTCACTTCGAATAAAAATTATCCAGCCTATGAATAGCTGGTGCTTATGGATATGCATAGGTTGGATAAATGTTTCACTGATTCTCATAAATCTAATGGAACAGAGATGAATATTTTCATTTGACAAATATATTCAAGTGAAACTAATTAGATCTGGAGTGGACATGAGCATCAACATTATGGGGAAATTATTGCAGTGTTTGCATGATATTGGTATCTGCTGAAATCTTTAACAGCTATGTAACAGGGCAATAAAGAGATCGATGAAATATACTGAACCAAGTGACAGGTACGACTAGAGAGGCCTATGAATATCCAGTATCGATGAGGACTGAACGTCACAGTTTTCATGCATATGGCAATCTGAACCTGATTACACTTGAGTTTTGAGTGCTTGACGTTTCTGCCTATCGTATAGATGGCCGTATGTTGCAATTTGAACACATATATTTGGATGCTGGATGCTGGATGCTGGATGCTTACTGATGCATGAGGACCTCATCATCCCGCACCCTACACGTTTCCAATGAATAAGCTCAATGGCTACAGATGTTGGGAATCTGATCATAATGGTATGACATGTGCCACCACCATCAAGAATTTGCATTGCCAAGGCAACAATATGACCTCTTCAATGGGCAGGTCAGTGTGGAAGTATGAGGCAAATGTGAAGAAAAAAGTCAGCTACCCTGATGCCAGAACATAAGCTTGTTTAATCACATTTGAAATCACCAGTCGTCCATCACATGCTTCTGAAGCCAAAATATGGCATCAGTTCCATAACTGACTTGGTTAGCATCAGAACATCACTAAAACATTTTCTGAAGTTGAACCTAATCAGATACTCGTGAAGGTCCAGGTTAGAATATTGATCTTCAGCAACCCGTGCTTGTCGTAAGAGGCGACTAACAGGATCGGGTGGTCAGGCTCGCTGACTTGGTTGACACATGTCTTCGGTTCCCAATTGCGCAGATCGATCCTCATGTTGTTGATCCCTGGATTGTCTGGTGCAGACTCGATTATTTACAGACCGCCGCCATATAGCTGGAATATTGCTGAGTGCGGCGTAAAACTAACCTCACTCACTCACTTAATCTGATATGTTCAAATACGATTAAACCTACCAAAGTTGACTCAATGCAAAAGACAAACTCAATCTGATCGCGTACCAAAGGTACTCAAAATTATTGCACTCCTACAGCAGAATTGGTTGCTGGAGAATATGGACTTATTATCCCAGTTGAGTACCAGTGGCCTCACCAGTGGTGGATCGCCTGAAAAGACAGGGAGAGGTATGTCACCAGTAACTCCCCCTTCAATGAGTAATACAAACACATTAATTCAGTGGATTTGGAGAGGGCTCACTTTGATCAGGTTAAACTTAATCCAGTGGTGTTTGAACACTGCGAGTGGGTGAATGAGTTAAGAAAAATTCATCGCATCGGCAATATTACAGACATATAGCGATGAAAACAAGGTAATCAATATAAAATATCTGTCGACAAATGACAGTAAACCCAAAGAGACTACCACAGTGCCTTTGCTACCTGCATGGACCCAGCTGGATTTACACCATCCCTTCAGCTGCTGGCGATTGTAGGAAAAGTTTAGCCGAATTTTAAAAGAACAAAAATACAACGTTTAAAAATCTGGTAAGCTTAAATTAACTTTGAAAGCTTTGGGACTTACGTACCTGAGCCCGAAGGGCGAGGGCAACATAAACTAACATCGAGGGTACATCAACCCATGGGCCCCGAGGGACCAGTGAACAACGTATTTATCTTACCGAACACCTTAATGTTAATTTGGAATTGTTTGAAGAAGGGGTGCAAATCTTTTTGTAGCCATTGCTAGACATTGCTGACAAGAAAAACAGATTTAGAGTTATCTCCCTTCCATCGATTTGCATTCGCAAAACATCGGTAATTTCCGTACATCGATGTTATTCGAGATAAAGAATTACTTCAACGAAGTACCAAATGAGTTGCTATTGACAGCGGGGTACATTGAAATGTTACTCGCTTGTAAGCGAGGTACATTGAAAATAATAGAAGAGCGCTCAGCCAATCAGAAAGCGACATTTATGTGTGAGTTAAGATAATACAGTTTGAGAATCAGAACTGCAGTGATTTTGATGACGCTGGACCCAGTAATCAGTGCCAGTGCAAACGATACTATGTGAGTTGCCATCTATTGGCAGGTATATTGTATCCGCCGTCCCTTAAACATCACATGGATTGATTCCTTTGCTTTTCAAAACCCAGGCAAGTATTGATTGCCGTTTTAGAGTTGCTTGGGTTGTATTCATTGATATCACTGATAACCATGTTGTTTCAAGTTTATACGTAGGAAGAATAAAAAAACAGGATCTTTTGTGACAGGACAGGCTCGAGTTCTGATGAAAGATGGAGATTCTTAATGGGACCAAATCAAGGAATCTTGTTGTTTAGAGAGTCCAAATGCGTCATGAGGTGCAATGGGTGACTGTACATCCTGCCGTTGCTCTTCCTTTTTCCGTTTGGTAGGAAACAGAAAGCTAAATGTAAAATGTAAATCTTTGAAAAAGTAGTCTTGCATAATAACACCAGAGAATGCTGAAAAACAGTTGTATGAAGAAAGCATTTTTATACTGTCATGTCTTTTTAATCCCTGAACATCATTTTCTGCAAAGGCAACGTAAATCCATGGGTGTTAAATATTGGTCTTAAATGTATTTGTTTGTTGACAAGTTGAAAGGAATCCATTTGATTCGAGATCAGTTTGGTTTAACATGGACCTTTGAAACCCCGGAAAGTGACAATGAGTTCAAGAATGTTGCAGTAGAACGCCAAGTTTTCATGAACCAATCACCTGAATCATCTCTTTAAAGGTAACGGTTAAATAGATATTACATGTTTTACATAATTATGCGTGTAACTACAAAACATCTTTTTAAAGCCAGTTTTACTTGTGTTGCCGTGTTAAAAGATGTTTTATATTTGAGGTTGGCTGATGATAATCAACGTTGGGAAATGTAGAATGGTTGTTGCGGAAGGATATGAGCAGCTGTACCCATGAAGTGATTAGTTTAGTCCATGCTGTAACAAACAAATGCATACAAAATCCAGTTAGTATTTTTCTCGTTGCTCTGCATGATTCGACGTTTTTAAATAGAGATAACATCCATACTATTAGCCTTGGCGGGATATCATAACATCGTGATTACCGCAACAAGTTCGTGAAGGCCTCGAAAGGCTTATACTCTCACAAGGAAACTGCGTTCTTAGGATTTATTGCCCTCCTAATCACTCTGATACGACTTAGCTTCAGCACGAAACAGCGAATTATCAGCACTTATTTAAATCATGAACCATCGAAAAGACATAAAGTAACCCCTTCTTTTATTCTTGTGATGCGCTGACAATTCCCCCTAGACGTCAAGTGGAGAATGTAGTAGTTCTTTTGAGCGAATAACAGCCACACCAAGCATTACGCCCTACAAATACTGAGTGATATCGAACATCCTCCATGTCAACAGTACGTGGTGTGATGGATTGTGATGGATTACTATGCTACTGATCATGTATCGTCTATGGACACGTTGTGGCGACGGACTACGGAGGCATGGATGTATTCAGTCACTGCAGACATTTTGAATTGTTGTAGTGCGTTGTATTTCAAAGTGGATTTGTCAAGATATGATTTTGTAGATGATTTTTTTCAGGATATATTTTTTCCATTTACCTATATTCAGTGTGGTCAAGAACCACTTGAAGAAGTGTAACTTCCAACGGTACTTCTTCTGATTGAAAGACCTCACACATTGCTAGAAATGCTAAAAAGGACATTTCATCAGTCAAGTGGATATACGGTTTATCTGAGACATCGTCGGCCTGTTTGTGCAGAAATAAAGTGCCTCCGGTAAAGACCTTAAATCAGGGGCAGACAGTCAATGATTAAAGATATTGGACGAAGCCAGCAAGCTCTGTAATAACATGACGATGGAAAACATGTAAACCATATCAAAGAAACTGTCTGGTCGTACACAGACTGCCTGAAGATCAGAACATTTGCCTTCATTTACGAACGTGTACGTAGAATGCCCCAACCAGAAACACCCCTTGGTTATAAAATCTAATATTCCTTACAGACGGATTCTATTCTGGTCAGTCCTCTCGGTAAAGCAAACTTAACCATACAAGTTAATCCGATTGTAGTTGTTCCATTCTAAGTCTGCGAATCTGTGTATGTTTTGATATACAATATTCCAGTCTCTTTCACTAACTATCTATTTAATACAGTGACATTTGAAAGTTAGTACCTTTCTAAACAAAAGTACGGTATTCTAAACAGATCTATATGATTTGAATCTGACTTGTACACAGTGTCATAAGATTGTATTTCACTTGAAGCTGAAGAAAGCCAATATGTTCCGCGATCTTGTTGGTCAAATGATTACAGAAGAGATAACCAGATCAAACATTCGGTTCTGAAGGATCAGATATTTTTCTTTGCAAGCTATCTAATCGCATTACACGGAATCACAGATGAGTACCATTCCCTTGGAGAAGCACTGTATATGGAAAATCTAATAATCCTGAGAATCAAATGAAATTGTATTGTTTTGCAGATGGACCCATATACAGCGGGTACTTGTTTTGCAATAGTTACTGATATACACTGAGTTTCATATCGATCGGCTGAGGCAGTACCGGTTCTCTACAAATTCACATTGATTGTAAACACCATTGGCCATATGGCTCGCAGGAAGGGGAAATGTGCCATGTTTAAAGGTCGGTCACTCTCAGTGCACTTAAAGTTAAATCAGGTATACGTTGTAGTTGATATAGTTCATGATGATATACTCATGGAAAATCGGTATTTAATGTTAACCACTGAAGGTCATCGAATTTCAAAGAAAGCATGACCTCACATTACCCCTCCTGAAATAGATGTCTTGTGGCTGGAAACGTGTATCAGTCTTGTATCTTGTTATTTGAGCACAATACGTTTTGCTCACTGACGTTAAGATCCTTTCTTAAACTTTACTGTAAGCTTAATTCCACAAACGTAGCTTACTCATGTGTCTAGACCTGCACTGGAAAGGAAACCAAATCTGGGTGCCATGTCGCACTGTAGAGGCACTTTCATCTCATAGCCATCCAACACCATGAGTCTTTATTTGCTTTCCACAGCAACCATAGATTTCAATACAGGACAAACACTCGAGACTGTAAAGGCACAACGAGGATCAGTGTGTGTAGCTTCTCCACTCATTGTTCGTGTTTTATAGTGTGCTGATAACATTTCAAGATTTCCATTGTCGTATAGGGCTTTAGGTAGCAAAGTGGTTTATGGTGATTAATGCCCATTTAACGTTACGACTGTCCATTTTGAAGATAGCACCACTTTGATCAAAGATTCTACCCAGTGCATGATTTAGCGCTGGACCATAGAGGGACACTGGTATATTCGTTTATATGACACTGATGTTAAACCATAGGAATGCAAGGAACACTACGTTGAACATATCTCAGTAATTACAAGATATTCAAATGCAAAATACTCTCAGGCAAACTGGCTGCTGAAACAAATGCAGGAATTATTTTAAAGTTCTATTTGACTGAGTTGAAATTTACGATGTGTATTTAAATTGATACGGTCAGTGATTACCCTATTTCAATCAAATTGACCAACGTCCCATGTCTAAAATATGACACATGGTTTGGTTTCGCAGTGATTCGGTACGATCGACCCTCTTCCTTGAGCATGGCCATGTTGAAATTTTGTGGTTTTGTTATGCATTTCTTGATTGTACACATCATGTAACCAGACGTGAGTTATTCACTCTGGCCACGACACTTCATCTGCACGTATGTGTACCTAATATGTACCAACATACAAAAACATGAAAAATAGTCGGATACATGGGAAAGATCGTGCGAAAAATCAGTATAAATTGCAAGTCCAACACTGCAATATCACTACACATAAAGTCACACAGAGGGAATGCCAACGTAAACCCAGGATGAAAGAGAAGGAGTAGTAGGGATAGTTGAATGGTTGACCCTCTTAATTAGTTATTTCACGAAATGACTGATTTCACAATCTGACTGTAACATATACACCGCACTTACGATTATATTCTCAAATTTGGTGCTTAAAATGTTTCTTTGGCTGGATAGCCATATTGAGTAGGCATTACTAAAATGCATTACGTCGAAGTAATTAGTGACGCATTGAAGAAATAAAGCGGAGAGAATCCGTGTGTTACTGGTGATTGAAACAGACATCTGAGAGCATGTGTTCTGGACAAATCCAAATAAGATATCGTGTGAATCACATGTTTAAACGAATTGCATTATATATATATATATATATATAGAGAGAGAGAGAGAGAGAGAGAGAGAGAGAGAGAGAGAGAGTGCAATTACAGTACATGCGGTATCTTGTAGCATGTGTCAACGTCCAATGTGTGAACTCGATGGCACATTAGCTGGCCTGCCGTCCATCTGCAATGGACCATCGGCTGTCCTTTCAGCTTTAACCGAGCAGCAAATCAACTTAGATCACTGTTAATCAATTACTGATCGATAGTGTTCGTCAGTGTTTCGTGAGGTTTGTCCATTTACCTTGTCATTTCCTCACCCCTACGATACAGAAAT
Organism: Haliotis rubra; assembly: GCF_003918875.1. Classification (NCBI taxonomy): domain Eukaryota; kingdom Metazoa; phylum Mollusca; class Gastropoda; order Lepetellida; family Haliotidae; genus Haliotis; species Haliotis rubra. The sequence continues at coordinate 1,762,274 of NW_025765547.1, forward strand.
CAACTGTTATTGGCTGTTTCATCAGCCAATTCTTAACGTCGTCAACTGTGAGAGTGACCGACCTTTAAACATGGCACATTTCCCCTTCCTGCGAGCCATATGGCCAATAGTGTTGACAATCAATGTGAATTTGTAGAGAACCGGTACTGCCTCAGCCGATCGAGTAGTCGCAGATGATAGTATCCGCCATGCTGTAATGCTGGTTAAGGAAACTTGTCGTGTAGAGGGCTCTGGGCTCAAACCTCTCAGACCTGACGGACGAAATGTCAACATTTGAAGAAATTGAATGAAGACCTGCCTCAGGTCACACTTCATCGACTGGAGATGCAACCTAACGCCGTGAGAATGTTGCAGCTAACAAGCATTTCTCAGTAATACTGACGTCAACACAACGAAATCTTATTTTGCCGAAAGAGGAAAGCTTAAACTCTGTCCTTTTGTGGACGATGATTTTTGGGGTGCTCAAAGGATGACGTGCGGATCCAAGCACTCGGAATTAATATAATTCGTCGTCTTAAGGACTGGATATATTAAAGCACAATACGTTGCACAGCAATGTATTTCATGCTCAGCATAATTTAAAAAAAGGAACACGATTTCAGAAGTAACAACAATATTGTGGGCACGCCTTGCTTCAGAGTTTTTCGGAGAGCTCTACGTGCTGTTAAACTCATCCTCAAGGATTCTCTCTTTTGTGCAATTGGGACTCAAGAAGTACGTTCTATTTCGAAAAAGATCTAAACCGCCGCGATAAGCTTAGGGAGTTCAGAGGGTTAATGACTACCGGTAAACACTGACATTGCATTGATCTTAATGACAACACCACCTCAAGACAAATCTCTACAGTCAACAACTTGCTTCAGCTCCTGTGGAACTTTGTTTCCAATAGCCTAAAGCTTCCTTTCAAAATTCGGATATGGGGAATAGCTTTGGCAAACATAGTTAGAGGACGTTATTCCGCTGGGATGTTCCGCTGGCCAATACGGCCTTCGATGCCGACATATAAATGTGGTAGGTTCAAGTGGCGTATTGATCGTATCAATTATCTGACTACACTAGCACACATTCTTACATCATCAGGATACGATGCACAAGTAATATGCGTTATGTGTATGAAGTCTTTACTTGGAAACTTTAATTAATGAATTGTATGTGTACTCGGATGGGACATTCTAAACACGGTTGACTTAACCAACATCATTCCATAATTAATGCACCAAAGCTTCGCACTCGAAGGTACATTTGCTGGGATTTGCTGCCATAATATCTACTAGTATATACGCATATGTCATGAACATTGAATCGAAATAAGCACTGTTAACTTCTAGGTAAGCACCTGTGCTGGCGATTCAATGGATCGGATGGCCAGGTTCAGCGAGGACGAGCATCACCAACCTCCATTAGCTGGGGAACTAGGCTGGAGTAAACAAGAAACTTTCTAAATACAAATTGTTCTGATTAATCTCATGATAAAATCAATATTCCAGCTATATTGCCTCTGTCTCTAAAACATACAGCCTCGACCAGATGATCCAGTGATTGACATAATGTGCAAGAGTGTTATATGATGACATCCATCCCGTTAATAGCCTCTTAAAGCAGCTTGGTTTGCTGACAACCATTCCTAAACCAGAGCGTCACTTGAAGGACACACTCCAGGCCACAGACAGAAACATTCAAGGTACAAAATGTAGATCTGTAAATCGTCGTGTCTCTACCAGACAATCTATTGGAACAACACTTACATGATCTTTACGTGTGTGTGTGTGGGGTGGGGGGTGGGGGGGTGTTTAAAAATAACAATCAAGCACGATCAGATCAAAATATATTCACTGCACTCTTTGACAACTGCAAACAGAATTCCCCATGTTTCCAAACACAAAAACGAACCTCGTCATCATCAACATCTATATGTTCCACTGGTTACATCACAGAGAAACCGTTCACAGGCATCGGCTGTATTGGGATGTAACGCACCCTGCTGTGCCTCACAAAATGGCTTTGAAGCGTCTGGCTCGGAATGAAGGGGGTTTAGCTAGCTTATTCCTTTCAATTATCCCAAGCGGAAGCTTTACCTGTTGGACTGAAAATATACAGAGAAGGTATCATGGCTTCATAGGTTATGCATGGTTAGTCAAGGGAGCAAAGACAAGGACAAAGTGAGTACCCGCTGCAATGTCCATGGTGCATGCAACAATACGGATTCTATATATAGAGAATACTACGTGAGGTCTCATTACATACGAATTATACGAAACGAGTGTCCTTCCTATGGTATCTGACCAATGAAACCGAGTGTGGTATTTTATTTATTACCCACGTCTTCCATGCATTAAACTGACAAAATAGCGTTTTTTTGTTATTTTTATGGTTTCAAACCGAAACCGGTTTCATAAAGAGGTTGCGGGAGAGTTTTGTACTGTACTACAGTATTTGCATGACGTCACACTGTAATGACGTCACTGCCTTGGTAGCCGACGTCACGATGCATGTCAGTTGTCATCCCCTCGTACAGCCTCCTACAGTAAACTACTCCGTAGCATCCCGTTTCTTGGTTTGCAACTGCTTCATTCGGCTAACATCACTGGTGGAAACATTGTGTTTATGTTTTTCGACGGATATAATGTCTCAGTTCGACACACAATTAAACAGCGGCAACGTTCGCAATGTTTACATTCCCGAAATGCATCTAAGTGATAGAATGAATGAATTCACGTGTTTGTTATGAATGACAAGGAGTTCCGTCACAACGTGACCTAACTGAGAGGTCATCGGTTATCCAATCAAATCGTCAGAATCTCAGGTCATGTCGTTACGACACAGGTCAACGCGATATGACACTCGTGTGACGTACGAGATTAGTATGCAACTACCAATACGTTGACCACGTGGGTAATAATCTAAAATACGCGATGAAGTAAACTCTTTCCTGTAATTGAGCTAGTTAATGTAATAATGCTGAATGATGTAGTTTAGAATGGAATGCCTTTCTTTTTAACTGATACATTTCAAACTATAAATTTGGTGAGATATATGTAATACTTTTGTTTCAATTGTTGTAGAAGAGTGCTCAGTTTGTCATATTCTTAGGAAGAGTTTTCCAAACACACATCCAGTTATGAATTACGAAGACGACTTAAATCATTCGAGACGTTCTTACTTTCACTTTTACATCGTACATTCACTTTCAAGATGATTAATCTAGACACTGGAATATAAGATCGTTGGACTTTCCACAGAGTTTACTGTACACGATGGGATGGGTACACTTTTGGTACTTTACACCATTACTGAAAACGAAGGAAAACCATCAAGAAGAATGTATAAGAGCTTTGCTTCCCAAGTTCTTTTGTTAACTTAACTCCCCATATTACTCCTTGACGGAAATTCATGTTCATGTATTCATATATTCAAATATTCTATACTCTCTTTTCAAACATTAATGTCATTGCTCATGGTCTGTCGCATGAATATTTGTAATGAGTATGTCCTTTTAGTTAAAGCGATGAAGCGTCTCATAAAACGTTGGCTGAGGATGTGTGAAAGTCGCCACAGTGCTTAATGACGATAATGACGTCACTCAGAGGTCATAAACAGGGTCATAGAGAATCGTTTTAAGGTATTTCCATTACACGAATCCACGAGCGCGGGGATACCGACCAACACAATTTTGTTTTAAACATTTTACACAGGACAATTTTCAACTGCACATGAGCTTCATTGCCATGTGGAAAAGTAATTGACACTGGTATTACCAAATCCCAATCACCCACGAGTGGCCTCAGCGCTCCTAATATGCTCGGCTGTTTTCCCTGATGAAAATAGAACAGTTCTTGACATAGGGCTTCACTGACTGACAAGATTTCCTCCAAGTGTTGTTGTTTTTGGTCTCTTGGTATGCCCTTAGTTCTAATACAGGTCCAACGTCAGTTAAAACAATTTGAATGATATATAATTGCAATGACGTTCCTCAGGACCCTTCGAATGTCTTTTCGGTTTCGATCTCCAGCTCATCTGATTCCTTCGCGCCATAGACATGCAGAACCACAGCCAGGTAAAGTACGATCTATGAGACATGGCTCACATAAAGTAGGGAGTTTTAAAAAGGAAATAATCAAACTGTGTTACTTTTACAGATAATTTGAATCGTGGAATCTGTGAATCACAGACCTAATTTGAAGAAATATTTTTACATTATTCTGGAATGCATTATTTTGTTCACATTCAGTGGAAATATTGCAATCCCTGCATGTACATTATATGGCTAACATAAATCTATGTATCGCCAAATAAATGTTGTATTGGTTCACATAAATCTAATGGAAAGGAGGTGAATATTCTCATGTGACAAATGTCGTAAAGTTAATTAAATCCGATCTACAGTAGACAGGAACATCAACATTATGGTGAAATTATTGCAGTGTTTGCATGATATAAACCGGCTCAACACCTAAAACCAATTAGCAGTAATTGGAGGTGACTGGAGGGGATGGCTTATGTCTAAAGTTAGCGGAACTACAACAGTAGATGCTGAAACATCTGAGTATCCCATGGCCAGAAGGAAAATCGACAAGTATTTATTGCTACGATATTGGAAATCTAATTTTACCAATATTGCCTCTTTAGCCATGGTCCCTGCACTGTAAAACCTCTTTCGGAGGGCAATAACGATATCGATGTCATAAATCGCTGATCCAATGGACAGATACGACTATGAAGAGGGCACCTATCAAAATCCAATATCTATGAGGATTGAATGTCACAGTTTTCATTTATATGGAAATCGGGTCCTGCTTACACTGGAGTGCTGAGTGCTTGACGTCTATGACAGTCGGTCACTCAAATCCCCATCAATGAACCTCATTTACAACTCCAAAGTCGCGCCAGAAACGAGGATGAATAAGGTCCTAGTGAATAACATGGAAGTAACCTTGATTGGAATTTGATTTGTTCAAGAGGGACGAGCTAATGATTATGGCAAACTGATAACTAATAGAATAAATGGAAATCGTCAAATTAGACAGTAAAACCATCTGTTACCATTATGATAATTTTGGCTTGGATAGGTTGTGAACCAACAATGTCTTGTAGAGAGGGGTGGTAAAAAGAGGTCTCCACTCTGCCCCAAAAGCATTCGTCTTCACAAGCACTCACTGATATTATCATTGATATTTGGAGAGGGGCGGTGGGGAAGCCTAGTGGTTAAAGCGTTGGCTCGTCACGCCGAAGACACGGGTTCGATTCCCCACATGGGCACAATGTGTTAAGCCCATTTCTGGTGTCCCCCGCCGTGATATTGCTGGAATATTGCTAAAAGCGGCGTAAAACTAAACTCAGTCAGTCAGTCTTTGGAGAGTCCGTATACTGTGTCGTTCTGATAGTTATATAATGAAACAGACTTGGTAATAGTACTTTGGCTTCATATAGAATGAAGACTCCATGCCGAGGTGTCTGTGATTCCAGTTGGTAAATATGTTCTATGTATTATCTAAATATGCTTACATCCTTGAGACAAAGTCAGCATTACAGCGCAGGTGAAATTGATTTTTCGCGGATATATTTGATTGTTGTCATGAAATTGTACCGAACACAAGTTGCCCCTATGAGTTGGTGCATTATATGGATCTGATGCTGAGCACAAGTGTTGATCAAGGTCATATCACCACTGATGCCTAATTAACATCTTTGGGAGATACTAGAGCGTCTGTATAAGCAACTTTCAATGGATAGAATGGCGCGACGCATCAGCAATAGGCAAACAAACCTACCCCACTGTTCCAGCTCTCGGAGAACACACCTTGGTCTATGGGCACAAGAATTAAATATCAGTTTGTGTTTTCTTAAATAAAAGTAATCCCATTTACTTTATGATTCACTGACAAACATCGATTTAGATGAAGGAAAACCAAGTTTATAGATAGTCAACTGCTTCCAAAAGAAGTTGACTATCCATAAACTTGCTTTTCCCTCGTTAATATAGTTATATTCATAATATAACAACATTAAATATATTACTTTCAAAATCTTTGAGGTTATGCAAATAGCTGAAAGTATGGTAGAGTTAATGTCATATTATTATATCATCTGTCTCCGTGTCCATATTTGTTTATGAGAAACCCACACACCATACCATTTGGTTACGAATCCCGATGGTGACATATTTTCTTGTGGTGAAAAGAGTTTCCAGAAATTCAGGTGTTAACGGTGTTGCACAATTGCTGACACAAAGGGACGTCTAGACGGACGTCACGACATGAATGGATATGTGATAATTGTTTGCATGTGCATGAATGATAGTATCTCTTGCCAGTATCGCACGTCAGTCTGTTCGCTGTCTTGAATAGTTATCCCCACACCTTAGTAAGAGCAACCTAGTTAGTCGGGAAACTGGGCGATAACATTTGGAAGTGTTCGCAAAATATGTGAAGGACGTCACATCGTACCTATAATTCGTCCATCGGTCACTTTGCTTGTCAGGACTATTTCACTGAAAATAGGAAATCAGTCATTTACGTCGTTATTTAATTGCTTCATATTTACTGTATGCCTCACCTGCGTTCTTTCGTTTTACGGTTACGCATTAAACCTTTCATGAAGCTTAGAATATGCATACGACAGAGCTGTTTTATTTGCAGTGAGTGAGTATGGTTTTACGCCGCTTCTACCAATATTCTCGCGGCAGGGGGCACCAGAAATGGGCTTTGCACATTGTACCCATGTGGGGAATTGAACACGGGGTTTCGGTGTGACGAGCAAACTGTTGTAACCACTGGGGTACCCCACTGCCCCGTAACTTACAGAGTGATGGGAGGAATTCCATGCATTTCTCCCGTTATCGTGTGGTTATCCTTTGCTGGGAGATGCCCAGCGCATCGGTTACCATATCGTATGTCAGTGCCTGAGACATAAAAGGCTCTCTTCGCGAGACATGACCTTTACAAATGACGAAGAGCCCTGAGCACATATGAAGGGCGATAAAGGAAATTCAGGGTTGATATTTAAGTATGTTCACCGTTCAACAATTTATCGATAATATCTGCGATTTAAGGGGAAAAAGATCTAATATGGGACTGTGGCATTATTAACATTATTTAGGAATTTGTTCTTTAAAATTAGATAAACGAAAATACCGTCGGCCATAACTTGTATCATAACATTGTTAGATCAAAGAACAGGACAGCCTCAACTTAGCCAAACAATGCATGGGAAGACCTCAGCTGGACAGATAGCATGCATATGGTTAGCAGTGTACATAGTGAAAAGGATCAATCACACTGCATTATTTTGCATGTCTAAAGTAGAAAAACTAGGTCACGTCATCCAATTTATTCAGTAACATTATGGTAGTAGAGATAAGAACTTCACGATTGATGTCATTAACATTATTAGTGAAATCAAATCAGTCACTGGTACTAACTGTAGTTGCTGTTTGGAGATAAATTCAATAGGTTGAAAGCCTGTATTGGAAACCCAATAAACTACAGGTACACAAAGAACCGTACCGCTTGTGTGTCAACAATGCTACTCCGTGTTAGAGAGAATGTCAGCTGGGGTAAATGCATGCAAACAACGTTAGAAACTCAAGAACCCACGGGTGGGATTTGTGACATTGCATGAAGATGTACGTCCTCTGAGTATTCACAACTCTTCGATGGGACACTTCACGAGCTACGAGTTGTGTACAAGATGAAGTGAGGTGAAATGGTGAAATGATACTGATTCTATTTTTGTAAGAAAGAACTAATGCTGTCGATTCAGTGGATCTGGTGACTTGAATGATTATATGTCCCCGTTTCATAAACGTGTCACTCGAGTATCTGCTATCTCCGTCATATAGCAAATAGAGGATATTATAGGAGTGCCCATGTCATAGTATGTTTACGACACGAGTGCCTAAATGTTGGTATTTCCCGAGCGAGAGCGAGGAATATACCGATCTTTAGGCACGAATGTCGTAAACATAGTATGATATGGACACGAATATAATATTCTGTGTATTACCGAAGTCGTCAAATTGAGGAAAATAATCCAAATCTACTTTCAAACATAGGCTGTCTACCCGCCGTCGCCGCATGTAAAACGCAAAGTCACAGAAGAAACGTGACGTCATAGCATTGTTCATGACGTCACTTCACCATGACAAAGTGATATTTGGCCCTAGGGCATCGTATGAACAATATGAACCCTGATATGTTCGCCCTCGTAGGTAATAAAGATTAAAATACCAAATATGACATGCGTCGATTCACCTACATATAATTAAAGTAATTATTCAATTGTCACGTTTCACCTGAGAATGTTATACCCTGGGCAAAAATACTTTTTCCAGCGATAACACATGGCTGTCTTTTAACACCACCCAATCTTAATTTCCCATTAGGGGCACCAGCACAGGCCTGTTAAACCGAACGGGGAACCATTTTTGTTCAACGAGTCAATGCTGGTAGCTCCGGGAGAAGATTGAATCTAGGAGGATTGTGGATGTTCAGTTGATCAGTGCATACATCACTATGTCATTTGTCTTGTATTTTGATGGCACAAGAGAATCATTCATTTTGATAGCGCACGATGACAGTTTTAAATTTTCGCAAGTCTGTAGTGTAATGATGTACTGACACTGGTCCTGTCATTCGTGTCGAGTCGGTATGTGACCATGACCCATTTACATGACTGTGTTATTTGAGCTGACCCTTTAATGAACTTGACGGTGTTTTCCAGCTCCAACAGTAAGGACCCAAATCGTACTTCCAGCACTCCTCTCACCTTATGGCTGATGGGTGTCTCAGGTTCGAGAAGTCATATTTCAAGATCATGCATTTGTTTTCTTTTATGGTATGGTATAAAAAAATTTACAGATGTTGTTATAGGTTTTTCTGAAGTAAGACTACAGAAAATGCTAGTGTTTAGCGGAATTAAACACGATCAGATTTAAACATATAGATCACACTCTTGAATATGACTCTAAACAGAATTCTTTATGTTTCCATACACAAATCTCGGATGCAGGTGAAAGTCAATGCCTAATGTCGATAATGACGTTATGTAGAGGATCATATGCAGCAGAGACGTGAGAACGTTTGAAATGCCCATTCATGGTGTGAATTCACAGCGTTGGGATATCGACCAACATTTTTCAAGGGGGAAAAGGTTCCACTGCATATGAACCTGATTGCACTTGACGCTGGCATTATCACACTGTAATCAGCAACGTGTGGCCTCACTGCCACTGATATGCTTGGCTGTTCCCTGGTGAAATTAGAATAGTGCTTGATCGAGCTCCATTGCCTTACAAGAATTTCCTCACTGATTGGTTGTTTTTCGTTCCGTGATATACCCTCGGTTGTAATACAGACCCAATGTCAGTGAAACCAATCCGAATGATGATATATGATCGGAATCAAGTTCCTCAGGGCCACTCGTGATGTCGTTCAATTTTCATCTCCAGCTCATCTGATTCCTTCCTCTAACAGACATGCAGATCAAAGACCAGGTTAAACAAACTCCATGAGGCAAAGCTCACATAAAAGAAACAGTTTTCAAAGAAATAATCAAATGTTTGTATCTTTTAGAGATGAGTGAATCGGGGAACCGGTGCATCGCAGACATAATTTGAAGAAAGGTTTCAGATTTTTCCGAAATGCATCAAGTCCGTCGTCACTTCGAATAAAAATTATCCAGCCTATGAATAGCTGGTGCTTATTGATATGCATAGGTTGGATAAATGTTTCACTGATTCTCATAAATCTAATGGAACATAGATGAACATTTTCATTTGACAAATATATTCAAGTGAAACGAATTAGATCTGGAGTGGACATGAGCATCAACATTATGGGGAACGTATTGCAGTGTTTGCATGATATTGGCATCTGCTGAAAACTTGAACAGCTATGTAACAGGGCAATAAAGAGATCGATGAAATATAGTGAACCAAGTGACAGGTACGACTAGAGGGGCCTATGAATACCCAGTATCGGTGAGGACTGAACGTCACAGTTTTCATGCATATGACAATCTGAACCTGATTACACTGGAGTTTTGAGTGTTTGACGTTTCTGCCTATCGTATAGATGGCCGTATGTTGCCAGTGAACACATATATTTTGACTTTTGACACGCTAGTACTACAAAGTTCTATTAAAGCTGGATGCTTACTTTTCCAATGAATAAGCTTACTGGCTACAGATGTTGGGAATCTGATCATAATGGTATGACATGTGCCACCACCATTAAGTATTTGCATTGCCAAGGCAACAATATGGCCTCTTCAATGGGCAGGTCAGTATGGAAGTATGAGGCAAATGTGAAAAAAATAGTCAGCTACCCTGATGCCAGAACATAGGCTCGTTTAATCACACTGGAAAACACCAGTCGTCTATCACATGCTTCTGAAGCCAAAACATGGCATCAGTTCCATAACTGACTTGGGTAGCATCAGATTGCGCAGATCGATGCTCATGTTGCTGATCACTGGATTGTCTGGTGCAGACTCGATTATTTACAGACCGCCGTCTTATAGCTGGAATGTTACTGAGTGCGGCGTAAAACTAACCTCACTCACTCACCTAATCTGATATGTTCAAATACGATTAAACCTACCAAAGTTGACTCAATGCAAAAAGACAAACTCAATCTGATCGCGTACCAAAGGTACTCAAAATTATTGCACTCCGGTCCTATAGCAGAATGGGTTGCTGGAGAATATGGAATTATTATCCCAGTTGAGTACCAGTGGCCTCACCAGTGGTGTTTGAACACTGCGAGTGGGTGAATGAGTTAAAAGAGATTCATCGCATCGGGAATATTACAGACATATAGCGATGGAAACAAGGTAATCAATATAAACTATCTGTCGACAAATGACAGTAAACCCAAAGAGACTACCACAGTGCCTTTGCTACCTGCATGGATTTACACCATCCCTTCAGCTGCTGGCGATTGTAGGAAAAGTTTAGCCGAATTTTAAAAGAACAAAAATACTACGTTTAAAAATCTGGTAAGCTTAAATTAACTTTGAAAGCTTTAGGACTTACGTACCCTCTCAGAAGGACAATAATTTAACACTGCGAGAAACATTTTGAATGAAAATGATAAACAGACTTTGTGTAGAGTATGTATAATGCCTAGTATGCTTAATCCGTTTATGGGAAAGCATATTGTGGTCCAGCATTTCTGTTAAACAAGAAGCACAAGGATTGCCAGATCAGACAGCGCATTTCCTTTATTGTCACTTGAAACGCAAGCAACTGTCATGAGCGAGGTCCGCTTCGGCAATTTGCTTCATACACAAAACTTCACAATAGGTATGGGTCTACAAAACAGACGTTAAACATTTCTCACTTGTAGGTTAGGCAGAGAATCTTGAATGTGATCCTGTGAGAGACAGTGTAGATCCGTTAGAATTGGTGTTATATGGTCTCTTTCTGACTTTTTTAGATGATTCTGGCGGCGATGTTCTGCACTCGCTGGAGCTTGTTTGTAATGGACAGAGGAGCACCAAAGAGGACACTAATACAATAGTCCAGTCTCGAGATGACGAGGAAAAGGACCAAAATGGAGTCTACTGTCAGATATTTTCTAATGCGCCCGATATATCACATTAATCTTTATGTTGCTATGAATCCAGCCATGATATGGAAATAGACACAGACGTATTATAATATCATGGCAACGTATGATAGAGTTTTCGTGTTTGACTATGATTGTACACCGCCTTTAACCATATTCCAATGTATATTGGCGGGGGAACAATATAAGTTGTTCACTGGTCACGAGGGGGGCATGGGTTGATGTACCCTCGATGTTTGTATATGTTCCCTGAGCCCGAAGAGCGAGGGCAACAAAAAAAACATCGAGGGAACATCAACCCATGGGCCCCGAGGGACCAGTGAACAACGTATTTATCTTACCGAACACCTTAACGTTAATTTTGAATTGTTTGAAGCAGGGGTACACATCTTTTTTGTAGCCATCGCTAGATTTTGCTGACAAGAAAAACAGATTTAGAGTTATCTCCCTTCCATCGATTTGCATTCGCAAAACATCGGTAATTTCCGTACATCATACGTGATTCAATGTTATTCGAGATAAAGAATTACTTCAACGAAGTACCAAATGAGTTGCTATTGACAGCGGAGTACATTGAAATGTTACTTGCTTGTAAGCGAGGTACATTGAAAATAATAGAAGAGCGCTCAGCCAATCAGAAAGCGACATTTATGTGTGAGGTAAGATAATACAGTTTGAGAATCAGAACTGCAGTGATTTTGACGACGCTGGACCCAGTAACCACTGCCAATGCAAGCGATACTATGTGAGTTGCCATCTATTAGCAGGTATATTGTATCCGCCGTCCCTTAAATATCACATGGATTGATTCCTTTGCTTTTCAAAACCCAGGCAAGTATCGATTGCCGTACGTTTTTGAGTTGCTTGGGTCGTATTCATTGATATCCCTAATAACCATGTTGTTTCAAGTTTATGTTTCAAGAATAAAATAACAGGATCTTTTGTGACAGGACAGGCTCGAGTTCTGATGAAAGATGGAGATTCTTAATGGGACCAAATCAAGGAATCTTGTTGTTTAGAGAGTCTAATTGCGTCATGAGGTGCAATGGGTGACTGTACATCCTGCCGTTGCTCTTCCTTTTTCGTTTGGTAGGAAACAGAAAGCTAAATGTAAAATGTAAATCTTTGTAAAAGTAGTCTTGCATAATGACACCAGAGAATGCTGAAAAACAGTTACATGAAGAAAGCATTTTTATACTATGATGTCTTTTTAAACCCCTGAACATCATTTTCCTCAAAGGCAACGTAAATCCATGGGCGTTAAATATTGGTCTTAAATGTATTTGTTTAATGACAAGTTGAAAGGAATCCATTTGATTCGAGATCAGTTTGGTTTAACATGGACCTTTGAAACCCCAGAAAGCGACAATGAGTTCAAGATGTTGAAGTAGAAAGCCAAGTTTTCATGAACCAATCACCTGAATCATCTCTTTAAAGGTAGCGGTTAAATAAATAGTACATGTTTCACATATGTGTGTAACGTACAAAGCATGAATTTAAAGCCAGTTTTACCTGTGTTGCTGTGTTAAATTATGTTATATATTTGAGGTTGGCTGATGATAATTAACGTTGGGAAATGTAGAATTGTTGTTGCGGAAGGATATGAACAGCTGTACCCATGAAGTGATTAGTCCACGCTGTAACAAACAAATGCATACAAACTCCAGTTAGTATTTTTATCGTTGTTCTGCATGATTCGATGTTCTTAAATAGAGAATCCATTCATACTATTAGCCTTGGGGATATCATAACATCGTGATTACCGTGAAGGCCTCGAAAGGCTTATGCTCTCACAAGGAAACTGCGTTCTTGGGATTTAATGCCCTCCTAATCACTCTGATACGACCTAGCTTCAGCACGAAACAGCGAATTATCAGCACTTATTTAAATCATGAACCATCGAAAAGACTTAAAGTAACCCCTTCTATTATTCTTGTGATGCTTTGACAATTCCCCCCTAGACGTCAAGTGGAGAATGTAGTAGTTCTTTTGAGCGAATAACAGCCACACCAAGCATTACGTCCTACAAATACTGAGTGATGTCGAACATCCTCCATGTCAACAGTACGTGGCGTTGTGATGGATTACTATGCTACTGATCATGAATCGCCTATGGACTCGTTGTGGCGATGGACTAAGGAGGCATGGGTGTATTCAGTCAATGCAGACATTTTGAATTGGGGTAGTGCGTTGTATTTCAAAGTGGATTTGTCAAGATATTATTTTTTAGATTAAATGTTTCAGGATATATTTTTCCACTTACCATATATTCAGTATGGTCACGAACCACTTGAAGAAGTGTAACTTCCAACGGTACTTCTTCTGATTGAAAGACCTCACACATTGCCAGAAATGCTAAAAAGGAAATTTCATCAGTCAAGTGGATATACGATATATCTGAGACATCGTCGGCCTGTTTGTGCAGAAACAAAGTGCCTCCAGTAAAGACCTTAAATCAGGGGCAGACAGTCAATGATTAAAGATATTCGACGAAGCCAGCAAGCTCTGTAATAACATGACGATGGAAAACATGTAAACCATATCAAAGAAACTGTCTGGTCGTACACAGACTGCCTGAAGATCAGAACATTTGCCTTCATTTACGAACGTGTACGTAGAATGCCCCAACCAGAAACACCCCTTGGTTATAAAATCTAATATTCCTTACAGACGGATTCTATTCTGGTCAGTCCTCTCGGTAAAGCCAATTTAACGATACAAGTTAATCCGATTGTAGTTGTTTCATTCTAAGTCTGCGAATCTGTGTATGTTTTGAAATACAATATTCCAGTCTCTTTCACTAACTATCTATTTAATACAGTGACATTTGAAAGTTAGTACCTTTCTAAACAAAAGTACGGTATTCTTCAAACAGATCTATATGATTTGAATCTGACTTGTACACAGTGTCATAAGACTGTATTTCTCTTGAAGCTGAAGAAAGCCAGTATGTTCCGCGATCTTGTTGGTCAAATGTTTACAGAAGAGATACCCAGATCAAACATTCGGTTCCGAAGGATCAGATATTTTCTTTGCAAGCTATCTAATCGCATCACACGGAATCACTAATGAGTACCATTCCCTTGGAGAAGCACTGTATATGGAAAATCTAATAATCCTGAGAATAAAATGAAATTGTATTGTTTTGCAGATGGAGCCCTTTATACAGCGGGTCCATATTTTGCAATATTTACTGATATACACTGAGTTTCATATCGACAGTGCACTTATAGGTAAAACAGGTATACGTTGTAGTTGATATAGTTCATGATGATATACTCATGGAAAATCGGTATTTAATGTTTAACCACTGAAGGTCATCGAATTTCAAAGAAAGCATGACCTCAAATTACCCCTCCTGAAATAGATGTCTTGTGGCTGGAAACGTGTATCAGTCTGGAATCTTGTTATTTGATACGTTTTGCTCACTGACGTTAAGATCCTTTCTTAAACTTTACTGTAAGCTTAATTCCACAAACGTAGCTTACTGATGTGTCTAGACCTGCACTGGAAAGGAAGCCAAATCTGGGTGCCATGTCGCACTGTACAGGCACTTTCATCTCATAGCCATCCAACGCCATGAGTCTTTATTTGCTTTCCACAGCAACCATAGATTTCAATACAGGACAAAGACTCGAGACTGTAAAGACACAACGTGGATCAGTGTGTGTAGCTTCTCTACTCATTGTTCGTGTTTTATAGTGTGCTGATAACATTTCAAGATTTCCATTGTCGTAGAGGGCTTTAGGTAGCAAAGTGGTTTATGGTGATTATTGCCCAATTAACGTTACGACTGTCCATTTTGAGGTGAGGTGAGGTGAGATTGGGTTTAACGTCGTGCTTGAGAATATTTCGCTCATATGACGACGTGCATGCGAGTGTATGTGTGTGTGCGGCTGCTTGTACGAGCCCAGACTTAAGCTGGTTTTATAGTGCTAGGCCACTGAGATACCATGCCGCAGTGAAGCATGAATACCCCACTCAGACACATTATACTGACTCCGAGCCGACCAGCCCTTGTTGTACCCATTAATGCCGAGCGCTAGGCAGGGACCAACAAGTACCATATTTTAACGTCTTTTGGTATGACGCGGTCGGGGATCGAACCCGCGACCTTCCGCTCTCCAGGGTGGACGCTCTAACCACTACACCACGGAGGCGGTCTGTCCATTTTGAACATAGCACCACTTTGATCAAAGATTCTACCCAGTGCATGATTTAGCGCTGGACCATAGAGGGACACTGGTATATTGGTTTATATGACACTGATGTTAAACCATAGGAATGCAAGGAACACTACGTTGAACATATCTCAGTAATTACAAGATATTCAAATGCAAAATACTCTCAGGCAAACTGGCTGCTGAAACAAATGCAGGAATTATTTTAAAGTTCTATTTGACTGAGTTGAAATTTACGATGTGTATTTAAATTGATGAGGTCAGTGATTACCCTGTTTCAATCAAATATTATGCACTTGTTTGCAAGCAGAAATACGGTCTGTTTGTTAGCCTGCCATCATGAGTGCAACACCTTAGCGTGTCAGATAACATGTAACTGGGATTAAATCACACGCCCGACTGTGTGTGTATAAAGCAGAACACTTGATGTTCTATCAGCTGATTCATCTCAAGGATATAATCGCACTTGATAGCAAGTGGGGAATAAAAGATAAAACAAATCGACGAAAACTCAAAATAGGGTTGTAACTCAATACCGTCAGTTGGTCCCAGTTAAACTCTTTAGCTTCATGGATAATACGATCAAAGTCGTTTAATGTTATTTTTCCCCGTCTGTGTAGACCAGAGTCTTTGACCAACGTCCCATGTCTAAAATATGACACATGGTTTGGTTTAGCAATTCGGTACGATCGACCCTCTTCCTTGAGCATGGCCATGTTGAGATTTTGTGGTTTTGTTATACATATCTTGATCGTACACATCATGTAACCAGACGTGAGTTAAATCACTTATTCACTCTGGCCACGACACTTCATCTGCACGTATATGTACCTAATATGTACCAAAATACAAAGTATTATTCCACGATCTGTGCTATTCTGGGATGTATACATATACCCCATTAAATCATTCAAATCGTGTTATATGAAAACAGTAATATATAATCACAACGTAAGTATACAGATGCAATATTTCAGTTTCAGACTTATTACTGCATATAGTAATTACGAAATCATTGCACAGGAATAAACAAGAGATCAGGTTCATAATATATATGTTACAGTCAGATTGTGAAACCAGTCATTTCGTGGAATGAATTTCAGTCATTTCGTGAAATGACTAAGAAGATCAGCCAGCTCGCTATTGGCTCTATAATAGGTTTGGACGGTTCCATCAAATTTGATGTAAATGTGCTTGATAACGATTGCCAATGTCCATGATGCACGAAACAAATCGCCAAAACGCATTTTGTGGACCCGACTCTCAGAAACATGAAACACATGTCTTAGTCGGATACATGGGAAAGATCGTGCGAAAAATCAGTATAAATGGCCTGTCCAACACTGCAATATCACTGCACATAAAGTCACCCAGAGAGAATGCCAAGGTTAACCCAGGAAGAAAGAGAACGAGCAGTAGGCATAGTTGAATGGCTCACCCTCTTAGTTATTTCACGAAATGACTGATTTCACATAACATATACACCGCACTTAGGATTATATTCTCAAATTTGGTGCTTAAAATGTTTCTTTGGCTGGATAGCCATATTGAGTAGGCATTACTAAAATACATTACGTCGAAGTAATTAGTGACACATTGAAGAAATAACACGGAGAGATCCGTTTGTTACTGGTGATTGAAACTGAGATCTGAGAGCATGTGTTCTGGACAAATCCAAATAAGATATGGTGTGAATCACATGTTTAAACGAATTGCATTATATATATATATATATATATATATATATATATAGTGCAATTACAGTACATACTGTATCTTGTAGCATGTGTCAACGTTCGATGTGTGAACTCGATGGCACATTAGCTGGCCTGCCGTCCATCTGCAATGGACCATTGGCTGTCCTTTCAGCTTTAACCGAGCAGCAAATCAACTTAGACACTGTTAATCAATTACTAATCGATAGTGTTCGTCAGTGTTTCGTGAGGTTTGTCCATCTACCTTGTCATTTCCTCACTCCTACGATACAGAAATCAACTGTTATTGGCTGTTTCATCAGCCAAATTCTAATGTCGTCAACTGTGAGAGTGACCGACCTTTAAACATGACACATTTCCCCTTCCTGCGAGCCATATGGCCAATGGTGTTGACAATCAATGTGAATTTGTAGAGAACCGGTACTGCCTCAGCCGATCGAGTAGTCGCAGATGATAGTATCCGCCAAGGTGTAATGCTGGTTAAGGAAACTTGTCGTGTAGAGGGCTCCAGGCTCAAAACTCTCAGACCTGACGGACGAAATGTCAACATTTGAAGAAATTGAATGAAGACCTGCCTCAGGTCACACTTCATCGACTGGAGATGCAACCTAACGCCGTGAGAATGTTCCAGCTAACAAGCATAATTACTGTTCCACTTCTCAGTAATACTGACGTCAACACAACGAAATCTTATGTTGCCGAAAGAGGAAAGCTTAAACTCTGTCCTTTTCTGGACGATGATTTTTGGGTGCTCAAAGGATGACATGCGGATCCAAGCACTCGGAATTAATATAGCTCGTCGTCTAAAGGACTGGATATATTAAAGCACAATACGTTGCACAGCAATGTATTTCATGCTCAGCATAATTTAAAAGAAGGAACACGATTTCAGAAGTGACAACACTATTGTAGGCACGCCTTGCTTCAGAGTTTTTCGGGAGAGCTCTACGTGCTGTTAAACTTATCCTCAAGGATTCTCTCTTTTTTGCAATTGGGACTCAAGAAGTACGTTCTATTTCGAAAAAAAATCAAAACCGCCGCGATAAGCTTAGGGAGTTCAGAGGGTTAATGACTACCGGTAAACACTGACATTGCATTGATCTTAATGACAACACCACCTCAAGACAAATCTTTACAGTCAACAACTTGCTTCAGCTCCTGTGGAACTTTGTTTCCAATAGCCTAAAGCTTCCTTTCAAAATTCGGATATGGGGAATAGCTTTGGCAAATATAGTTAGAGGACGTCATTCCGCTGGGATGTTCCGCTGGCCAATACGGCCTTCGATGCCGACATATAAGTGCGGTAGGTTCAAGTAGCGTATTGATCGTATCAATTATCTGCCTACACTAGCACAGATTCTTACATCGTCAGGATACGTTGCACAAGTAACATACGTAATATGCGTTATTTGTATGAAGTCTTTACTTGGAAACTTTAATTAATGAATTGTATGTGTACTCGGATGGGACATTCTAAACACGGTTGACTTAACCAAAATCATTCCATAATTAATGCACCAAAGCTTCGCACTCGAAGGTACATTTGCTGGGATTTTCTGCCATTATATCTATATACGCATATGTCATCAGACATTGAATCGAAATAAGCACTGTTAACTTCTAGGTAAGCACCTGTGCTGGCGATTCAATGGATCGGATGGCCAGGTTCAGCGAGGACGAGCATCACCAACCTCCATTAGCTGGGGAACTAGGCTGGAGTAAACAAGAAACTTTCTAAATACAAATTGTTCCGATTTAAATCAATATTCCAGCTAAATTGCCTCTGTCTCTAAAACATACAGCCTCGACCAGATGATCCAGTGATTGACATAATGTGCGCGAGTGTTATATGATGACATACATCCCGTTAGTAGCCTCTTAAAGCAGCTTGGTTTGCTGAAAACCACTCCTAAACCAGAGCGTCACTTGAAGGACACCCTTCAGGCCACAGACAGAAACATTCAAGGTACAAAAGGTAGATCTGTAAATCGTGGTGTGTCTACCAGACAATCTATTGGAACAACACTTACATGATCTGTACGGGGGCGGGGGTGATTATATTTCCAAAGACATTGGTTAAAAATAACAAATGTTGCCAAAGAGGTGCCTGAAGTAAGATTAAAGAAAATGACTGTTTACCTGAATCAAGCACGATCAGATCAAAATATATTCACTGCACTCTTTGACAACTGCAAACAGAATTCCCCATGTTTTCAAACACAAACACGAACCTCGTAATCATCAACATCTATGTGTTCCACTGGTTACATCACAGATGTAACGCACCCTGCTGTGCCTCACAAAATGGCTTTGAAGCGTCTGGCTCGGAATGAAGGGGTTTAGCTAGCTTATTCCTTTCCATTATCCCAAGCGGAAGCTTTACCTGTTGGACTGAAATATACAGAGAAGGTATCATGGCTTCATAGGTTAGTCAAGAAAGCAAAGACAAGGACAAAATGAGTACCTGCTGCAATGTCCATGGTGCATGCAACAAAACGGGTTCTATATTCTAAAATACGCGATGAAGTATACTCTTTACTGTAATTTAGCTAGTTAATGTAATAATGCTGAATGATGTAGTTTAGAATGGAATGCCTTTCTTTTTAACTGATACATTGCAAACTATAAATATATGGTGAGATATATGTAATACTATTGTTTCAATCGTTGTAGATGCGTGCTCAGTTTGTCATATTTTTAGGAAGAGTTTTCCAAACACACATTCAGTTATGTGTTACGAAGACGACTTAAATCATTCGAGACGTTCTTACTTTCACTTTTACATCGTACATTCACTTTCAAGATGATTAATCTAGACACTGGAATATAAGATCGTTGGACTTTCCACAGAGTTTACTGTACACGATGGGATGGGTACACTTTGGGTACTTTACATCATTACTGAAAACGAAGGAAAACCATCAAGAAGAATGTATATGAGCTTTGCTTCCCAAGTTCTGTTGTTAACTTAACTCCCCATATTACTCCTTGACGGTAATTCATGTTCATGTATTGATATATTCAAATATCCTATACTCTCTTTTAAACATTAATGTCATTGCTCATGGTCAGTCGCATGAATATTTGAGTATGTCCTTTTAGTTAAAGCGATATATTTGAGTATGTCCTTTTAGTTAAAGCGATATATCCTTCAACGTAATTTTGAAGCGTCTCATAAAACGTTGGCTGAGGATGTGTGAAAGACGCCACAGTGCTTAATGGCGATAATGACGTCACTCAGAGGTCATAAACAGGGTCATAAAGAAGTTTTAAAGGTATTTCCATTACACGAATCCACGAGCGCGGGGATATCGACCAACTCAATTTTGTTTTAAACATTTTACACAGGACAATTTTCAACTGCACATGAGCTTCATTGCCATGTGGAAAAGTAATTGACACTGGTATTACCAAATCCCAATCACCCACTAGTGGTCTCAGCGCTCCTAATATGCTCGGCTGTTTTCCCCTACTTGACATAGGGCTTCACTGACTGACAAGATTTCCTCCAAGTTTGGTTGTTTTTGGTCTCTTGATATGCCCTTAGTTCTAATACAGGTCCAATGTCAGTGAAAACAATTTGAATAATATATGATTGCAATGACGTCGACGTACCTCAGGAACCTTCGGATGTCGTTCGGTTTCTATCTCCAGCTCATCTGATTCCTTCCCGCCATAGACATGCAGAACCACAGCCAGGTAAAGTACGATCTATGAGACATGGCTCACATAAAATAGGAAGTTTTAAAAAGGAAATAATCAAACTGTGTTACTTTTACAGATAATTTGAATCGTGGAATCTGTGCATCACAGAACTAATTTGAAGAAATATTTTTAAATTATTCTGGAATGCTTTATTTTGTTCACATTCAGTGGAAATATTCCCATCTCTGCATGTACATTATATGGCTAACATAAATCTACGTATCGCCAAATAAATAAATCTAATGGAAAGGAGGTGAATATTCTCATGTAACAAATGTCGTAAAGTTAATTAAATCCGATCTACAGTAGACATGAACATCAACATTATGGTGAAATTATTGCAGTGTTTACATGATATAAACCGGCTCAACACCTAAAACCAATTAGCAGTAATTGGGTGTTACTGGAGGGGATGGCTTATGTCTAAAGTTAGCGGAACTACAACAGTAGATGCAGAAACATCTGAGTATCCCATGGCCAGAAGGAAAATCGACAAGTATTTATTGCTACGATATTGGAAATCTAATTTTACCAATACTGCCTCTTTAGCCATGGTCCCTGCACTGTAAAATGTCTTTCGGAGGGCAATAACGATATCGATGTCATAAATCGCTGATCCAATTGACAGATACGACTATGAAGAGGGCACCTATCAAAATCCAATATCTATGAGGATTGAATGTCAAGGTTTTCATTTATATGGAAATCGGGTCCTGCTTACACTGGAGTGCTGAGTGCTTGACGTCTATGACAGTCGGTCACTCAAATCCCCATCAATGAACCGCATTTACAACACCAACGTCGCGCCAGAAACGAGGATGAATAAGGTCCTAGTGAATAACATGGAAGTAACCTTGATTGGAATTTGATTTGTTCAAGAGAGACGAGCTAATGATTATGGCAAACTGATAACTAATAGAAAAAATGGAAATCGTCTAATTAGACAGTAAAACCATCTGTTACCATTATGACAATGTTGGCTTGGATAGGTTGTGAACCAACAATGTCTTGTAGAGAGGGGTGGTAAAAAGAGATCTCCCACTCTGACCCAGAAGCATTCGTCTCCACAAGCACTCACTGGTATTATCATTGATCTTTGGAAAGTCCGTACACTGTTGTCGTTCTGATAGTTATATAATGAAACAGACTTGGTAATAGTACTTTGGCTTCATATAGAATGAAGACTCCAAGCCGAGATGTCTGTGATTCCAGTTGGTAAATATGTTCTATGTATTATCTAAATATGCTTACATCCTAGAGACAAAGTCAGCATTACAGCGCAGGTGAAATTGAGTTTTCGCGGATATATTTGATTGTTGTCATGAAATTGTACCGAACACTAACGAACACAAATTGCCCCTATGAGTTGGTGCATTATATGGATCTGATGCTGAGCACAAGTGTTGAACAAGGTGATATCACCACTGATGCCTAATTAACATCTTTGGGAGATACTAGTGCGTCTGTATAAGCAACTTTTCATGGATAGAATGGCGCGACGCACCAGCAATAGGCAAACACTACCTACTCCACTGTTCCAGCTCTCGGAGAACACACTTCGATCTATGGGCACAATAATTAAATATCAGTTTGTGTTTTCTTAAATAACAGTAATCCCATTTACTTTATGATTCATTGACAAACATCGATATAGATGAAGATAAGCCAAGTTTATGGATAGTCAACTGCTTCCAAAAGAAGTTGACTATCCATAGACTTGCTTTTCCCTCGTTAATATAGTTATATTCATAATATAACAACATTAAATATATTACTTTCGAAATCTTTGAGGTTATGCAAATAGCTGCAAGTATCGTACAGTTAATGTCATATTATTATATCATCTGTCTCCGTATTTGTTTATGAGAAACCCACACACCATACCATTTGGTTACGAATCCCGATGGTGACATATTTTCTTGTGGTGAAAAGAAATGGGCTTCGCACATTGTACCCATGTGGGGAATCGAACCCGGGTCTTCGGCGTGACGAGCGAACTCTATAACCACTAGGCTACCCCACTGCCCCGTAACTTGGGACAGAGTGATGGGAGGAATTCCATTCATTTCTTCCTTTATCGTGTGGTTATCCTCTGCTGGGAGATGCCCAGCGCATCGGTTACCATATCGTTTGTCAGTGTCTGAGACATAAAAGGCTCTCTTCGCGAGACATGACCTTTACAAATGACGAAGAGCCCTGAGCACACAGGGAGGGCGATAAAGGAAATTCTTAGGTTGATATTTAAATATGTTCACCGTTCAACAATTTATCGATAATATCTGCGATTTAAGGGGAAAAAGGTCTAATATGGGACTGGTATTAGGCTGTGGCATTATGAACATTATTTAGGAATTTATTCTTTAAAATTAGATAAACGAACATACCGTCGGCCAAAGTGTGACAAATAAATGAAACAAGAATTTGTATCATAACATTGTTAGAGCAAAGAACAGGACAGCCTCAACAGAGCCAAACAATGCATGGGAAGACCTCAGCTGGACAGATAGCACGCATATGGTTAGCAGTGTACATAGTGAAAAGGATCAATTACTCTGCATAATTTGGCATGTCTGAGAATAGAAAAACTAGGTCACGTCATCGAATTTATTCAGTAACATTATGGTAGTAGAGATAAGAACTTCACGATTGATGTCATTAACATTATTAGTGAAATCAAATCAGTCACTGGTACTAACTGTAGTTACTGTGTGGAGATGGGAACCCACAGATGGGATTTGTGACATTGCATGAAGATATATGTCCTCTGATTACTCACAACTCTTCGATGGGACGAGCTACGAGTTGTGTACAAGATGAAGTGAGGTAAAATGGTGTTTAATGTCGCACTTAAGAATATTGCGCTCATATGACGGCGTGCATGCGTGTGTATGCCTAACCGGTTTGATAGTGCTAGCTCACTGAGATACCATGCCGCAGTTAAGCATGAATACTCCACTCAGAAACAGTATACCTACACTAGACGCCAAAAGAAACGTTACCCTCCTACCCTTATGAATGACTGAAAAACTATCAAAGATTTGTTAGAAGGTTTTAGTTTACAAGACAGCTTTATGCAAATCACGTAAAAAAAATTTCTCAAATGCATTCATATTAAGGTGAAATGCATCGTTTTCAGGAGAATTAACTTGTCCCATATTCGTCCATGCAGAAATTAACCAATCATAGTAATTTTGATGTCCAAAAGAAACGTTGAAATAAAATTTTGCTTTGGGACAATGATAAACTATTTAAAGTCAAAATTTTTAAACTACTATAACAAGAAACAACTGTTGTAGAGTGTGTAAAATTGTAAAATAATCATTGCTATGATTTCAGTCTTTTAAAACATTTTCTGCTGATTTGCATTAGTGAAAACAAGTAAAACGTGTCGTCGATATTGTGAAAAAATGTTTAGGAACATCTAAAACTATCTTTGTTAATATGTTTGCTTGCAAAGTAACACTTTTCTATTTTCTGTTTACACATAGCAATATCAATCGCCAAAACGCAGCAAAATTCAAGCAGTATTTCCATCCATTTCACATGTGGAATGATTCTATAGGGTATAAAGAGAGCCTAGAATACATGATCTGATACACAAGTACGAGAAATATACCATGATTAACAGCTGAAGGGAGAGAAAGAACCATAGGGTTGGTGCAGATGGGGGTCGACATACAATGCTGTTGCCAACGCCCACGGATGCCACCGTATCACGGTTATAATACTTGTTTAGGGCTTCAGACAGACTGGGGTCACCGTAGACAGACCAAGAAGTGGACGTCCACTCATCACAACGCCAGCTGAAGATAGGTACCTCCGTCATTAAGGAAGGAGGGTAACGTTTCTTTTGGCGTTTAGTGTACTCCGAGCCGGCCAGTCTTTGTTCTACCGATTAATGCAGAGCGTCAATAAGTACCACATTTTAACGTCTTTTGGAATGAATGCTGCCTAGGATCGAACCCGCGACCTTCCGCTCTCCGGTCGGACGCTCTAAACACTACACCATGGAGGCGGTCATGTGTACAAGATGAAGTGAGTGAGTTAGATTTTTAGTGATATCGGTAGTATTTAAGTCATATAGTGACTAATGCATGTCTTACTTTCATGATACATAAAGAGTTGATTATTGCAACCTGTCTACAAAGGACGGTAAAACTGCAATATCACAGATATAGACATAATGTAAATCTAAAACTGTTTTACTGTTGAAGACAATATAAAAGGGGCTACGGATCGCCAGCAACTCCAAGTAGATCACCATTCTACTGACTAGAAAAATACAAGCGATACACCAATGAATAGTTATCACTTGGTTAAATAAATTCACCTTGTTACATTTTTGTAGTGCGCTTCAATGATAAGCTCATTTTAGTGTAGTTGTGTGCTGCAAAACGTATAAAAAAACGACGCCTTTTGTTTGACCAGTGTAATAGTCAATAACCAGATTTCTAAATCATTGAAGGTTCAGTAACACGGCCAGCGTATGTGTTCAATAGTTCGAAACATGATCCAAAGCTAGATCTCGTATTCCATCATGACCAACATGTTGTTTCTTGTATTGCTTATGAAGAATCATAACTTGGACAAACAATTGGACTTTCATGCTTAGCGTGTATTTACGATAAAAATCTTCCCTGTAATGCTGTGCATATTATAGTCATTTTGTCAATGAAAATAGTTTACTTGCTGACGTGCACGAAAAACACACCTGCATTATTGCATACAGGTGTCAATCTAGCAAGCCCGTGGTGTCAATAGCCAACTGAAATAACATGATCAATATTTGCTATTTTCACTCCCTTGATTTGTGGGCTATTGCAAAGAATTATTGATGAAGAGAACCATTTGGCAAAGTTCACCAAATAACTAGAGTGGAAATTTGTGGCCCGGAGAACCATACACATTGGTAATGATCTGCATTACCTGCAAACAATTCTTTAGAGCCATCATAAACACAGATGGTGGTCCAGTAAATTATTTTGTAATATTCTTCAAGAACGTAAGTGGAAAATCTGTACCATTACGAGATCTGATTAAGTAAGAGAATGGACTCAAACCATCATGAAGCAAGGGCGCTTTATAGATTGACATCTTAGATCATGCAGTATTACTATAACATGATATATCACAGCTACTCTTACATGCAGCCATGCGTCTTTGTCTTAGTGACATAAAGTACAGGAAGGGACTCCAGCAGAATATGCATCTTGTGCATTCATTTAAGCTGAGGGACACACCGACAATTTCATGTATGGGCAACCAAAGTTTGCTTACTGCAGACATTCCTCAAGCGGTTTCGAAGCCAAAGAAGTATAACATTAATATAACCCACAAGAACGGAAAAGTACTTTACATCCCACATACTGTGTCCAAAGCATTTTCCCAGGAAAATCCTTAATCATCACGACGATGGACTTAATCCGGAGTGCATAGATTTATGGATGGTGTTGTCATTAAGATCAATGCAATACCAGTGTTTACCGGTAGTCATTAACTCTCTGAACTCTTTAAGCTTATCATGGTGGTTTAGAATTGTTCGAAATAAGTCGTACTTCTTGAGTGCCATTGCAAAAAAGAGAGACTCCTTG
The DNA here is from genome assembly GCF_003918875.1 of Haliotis rubra. Taxonomy (NCBI): domain Eukaryota; kingdom Metazoa; phylum Mollusca; class Gastropoda; order Lepetellida; family Haliotidae; genus Haliotis; species Haliotis rubra. Next base: position 1,789,033 of record NW_025765547.1, read on the forward strand.
ATGATGATTTTATCAGCACGTAGAGCTCTCACGAAAGACTCTGAAGCACGGCATGCCAACAATATTGTTGTTACTTATCGTGTTCCTTCTTTAAAATTATACTGAGCATGAAATACATTGCTGCGCAATGTATTGCGCTTTAATATATCCAGTCCTCAAGACAGCTAACTATATTAATTCCGAGTGCGTGGATCCGTATATATAATCTTTTAAGCTCTCACAAAATCATCGTCTAGGAAAGGACAGAGTTTAAGTTTTCCCCTTTCGCAATATTACTGAGAAGTGGAACAGCCATTATGCTTGTTAGCTGCAACATTCTCAAGACGTCAAATTGCATCTTCAATCGATGAACTACAACCCGAGGTGGGTCTTCATTCATTTTCTTCAAATGTTGACATTTCGTCCGTTAGGTCTGAGACGTTTGTGCCAAAAGACTATATATACACGCCATGTTTCTTTAACTTTGGTGGATGCTATCATCTGCCACTACTCGATCGGCTGAGGCAGTACCGGTTCTCTACAAATTCACATTGATTTGCCAAAACTATTGGCCATATGGGTCGCAGGAAAGGAAATTTGCCATATTTAATTTTCGGCCTCTCTCAGTTGACGACGGTACGATTTTGCTGATGAAACAGCCAATAGCAGTTGATTTCTGTATCATAGGAGTGAGGAAATGACAAGGTAGAAGGACAAACCTCACGAAACACTGACAAACGTCGGTCATTAATTTACCAACAGTGTCTTACCAACTTGATTTGCTGCTCCATTCAGGCTGAAAGGACAGTTAATCGTCCACTTTGATGGACGGTAGGCCAGTTAATATACCATCGTGCTGCCACACGATCGGATGCTGGCATTTGCAACAAGATATCGACCAAATAGATCAAGTTTCGTGTGCTTGTTGTTTGCGCCACTCACCAATATTCCAGGTATATGGCGGCGGTCTGTAATAATCGTTTCTAGACCGGACAATCAACTGATCAACCGCCTGAGCATCTATCTAAGCGGTGTGTCAACGAGTAAGCGAACCTGACGAACCAATCCCGTCTGTCGCCCCATACCACCCTGATCTTCACGCGCAGGGGTAAAACAAAAGGAAAAAAGCCATACCAGCAATTTATAAGATTGTGCCTATTACTGTGCAACGTGGAGGAAATAATACTTGCTGTTGTGAAGATTATATGCTGAGGGAAACAAATAAGGGATCACATGAAAGCACAAGTGATCCTTTTTTTTAAGGTTCCTTCCCAAGCTTTGTATAGCACAGCTTGTGAAGAAACCTGGGAAAACATAAAGGAACACTTGTGCTTTCATGTGATCCCTTTTTTTTTTTAACCTCAGTATATATCCTCATTAGAGTTTATGGAAGCGATTACAGACGAAATCTTAGATACATGTTACACGTGAACACAGATCCTCCACAAAGCACGGTATACCCTCACTCACTCTTGCTGTGGGTGAAAACTTAAGACAGACGTTGTTTCTCAAGGTGGAGGTCAAGGCAATGAGGAAACCCAGGGGTGTTGCATGTTCCCTATGTCTAGTATTCTTGTCAACAGTTGGACAGCAGCAGAGGGACTTGGCGTAGCTGGTTGTCGTCAGCATGCAGGTACTGAAGACGTCCATGTGTATCGATTGTGATCCAGGCCTGATGTATAAAACAAACAATACGAGTGTTTTACAAAAGTGAGTGAGTGAGTTAAAATTTAATCGTCACAGCAGCAATACTTCAGCCATATCGTGACGAGAGTACCGTATAAAGCTTTAAAAAAACCGCATTATATATATAAATGTTCTAAATTCCTGTCGTCAAAGGACAGTAAACAACTACTACATTGCATTTCATTTAAAACTAGTTTGGGAGCATATAAAATAGTAAACTGTTAATTGACAACACAAAAAATGAGCCATAGACCGCCAGCAACTGAAGGTATATCACCATACAGGGGACCATGGGGACTTTCAGTGCCTTTGCTATCTGCATGGACCCTAGCTGGATTTACACCATCCCTTCAGTAGCTGGCGTTTGTAGGATGTTTTACAAAATACAGAGGATACCAGAGTTAAGCTCAATGTGATGACCGTTTGAGTTGTGTCTGTTCGACATGAATTTACACAATATAAGGCTGGCCTTCTAGTTCCAAACCCAGAGTTCACACATTGTACAGGTTTAGCATGAATAATCTTATCGAGTGCTGCACGAAGATCTAGCAGTGTAATAATGCAAATCACCACCATCAACACCATGGGATATGTCATGCCTGATTTTAGGCAGTGCTAAAGTGGCCTCCGTAAGGAGACTAAAAGGGTCATGCTGATCGTGTTCGTCGAGATGTTCAGATGAATCGAATCCTTTAGACGAGTAGGTGCAAATCAAGCTATAGTTTGGCATGAAATGCATGTGGACCCGTTTTTTTTAAATATCTCTTCATCCAATGACCCAATCGATCTCAAACTGTGCAAGTGGATGTTTTGTCAGACAACCTAATCACATTGTAAATCACCGATTTTATGCATTTGTATTAAAGAATCTGTCTATGTAACTGTCAACAAAATAAACAGCAGAACGCAGACTGCTTGCAGAGGGAGGGAACCAATGACCTGTAACAGCGGCAGTGTTGGGTCATGAACCTTGACAAGCAAATGCATAGATACTCCTGGTAGTATTTTTCCCGTTATTCTGCATGATCGGAGCTTTTGAAATAGAGATAGCATCCTTAATATGAACCTTGGCAAAATATCAAAGTTCATGATAAAACCTCAAGAAGCCTATATTCCCACAAGCGACTGAGGATTCTGAGCGTGTTCTGAGGATTTATTGCTGTTATAAATGGCTGATACGGCTTCGCTTTCAAGCAATTTGTGTCGTACGTCATATCTAAAGTATGTATCGGTGACTTCCGCTGTCGTCACCACTTACGTGTTTGAAGGTTTTACTTACTTTACTGATATTAGTGTGAGCTTGTAACATGACAGCAAAAATGTTTCTGTCAGCATGTAAATGAAAGTGCCTTGCCTCTTCTGGAAAGTGGTAACATTAATAAGATAAGACTATGTTAATGAGGATTAACACATAGATACTGATCTCTGACGCATTTTGTATGCATGAACGTTAAACAATGGTTCATTACATGCTGACATGGCCGGCCAGGTTCTAAAGAGTCTTGGATACTGAAGATTGGTCATTCCGCGCCACTGGTCAGATGTGGCCCTGTTTGCTGGATCACTACAGCCTTGTAATTATCATAGTATTTGCATGAGTATGAACGATAATATCCCTTGCCAGTGTCGCGCGCCTTTCTTATAACCAGCCTATTTGCTTTCTTGGATGGTTATTCCCACATCAGATTATGCACATGGGACACTAAGGGTCACCTAACATGAAGAAGCCTTGCTAAGCCTTTGGAACATCTAGAATCTCTGTCACAGCCGAAGAGACAAGTATAAGTATATTCGATTATGTGAAGAGTACTACATACAATGACACCCAGTTAAACTGGACGAGTGTCATTGGAAATGTCTAGACTTAACTAATTTGTTGATATAATCATTCAAAATCTGTTTCATTGTAAAGTGCCCAGTCCATATTATACTTCGTATTGGACCAACTGTTTACCTTTCCATCTCGTTATGAAGGTCGGTAGGGAAGCAAAATGTAAAGAGAGGTCACACGAGTCAAGGCAAAGGCTTGTATTGGCACAATGAAAGGAAGCCCGTTTCAGGATAACCTGTCATAAAATTCCTGTAATATTGCTGATCGCCGTCAAGAAGCTCTCACTTTTGTTGTCTCACATGTTATGTGTCTTACCATCGTCATTTCCCCGTTATTTGAAACGGCAAAGAAATAACTCTTTCATGTCGCTTAAGATGTAAAATGTATGGCTTGATGTCCACAGTCTGTGCCTGTTTCGGTATCGTATATCAGTATTCTCGGCATACTAAGCTTTCTTAAGATGGCATGACATTTAAATCCGTCGTAATCCACGCAGCGTATCAGGAGAGCGAGTTTTTTTATTCCAATCTAAACAGACGTTGCATGCTAATACATCAGCCTCAAATCATGTGTCTCGAGATTAGGCAAAAACAGAATGGATGCTACAAAGAGAAACTTTATGGGACAGAAAAATGTAAATTGCAGGAGACGTATCGCTTTTATTCACAGAGAAGTGTTGAGATGGAATCCTCTCGGGAATATAATGAGATTGAAGTTGTAAAACACCTTTCAACTAAATAGTCCTGGTGCTTTGGAATGGTATATTCAAAAAAGTTTCAAAAGGTTATTGCAGCGAGCGAGCATGTAATTATACCCGACCCTAATCGGAACATAAACTCAGATTAAGTACCTTTAACGTTAAATTAATGATGGGGATTTTAATGAAATCGAACCAGATTGAATACGAGTTCCGTCGATGAAACGCGTCAAACGCTATTACGCTGACAACAAAATCCTTTAAACTCGTAAAAACTTTTTTGATGACCACGACAACTAGTTTTTAAGAGCAGGCAATACTATTTCTTTTTGTGTGTCATTATCTTAACCACTATAAACCTTTAATGAAACTCCACAGCCATTGTGTAAGGATGTAGTTATATACAGAACTGTGGAAACCTGAACTTTTTCCTGATGCTATAAAACATTTTATGATGAACTAAGTAAGATAGCTGGCGACTGTAACCCCAAGTCCTCTGGTATTCCACACATTCAAAAACCAGAACAATGACTGCAAACAAACTAAGAAGGCACGGAAACGGATGAACAGCACTCAACAAATATTTGACCCCCTTCTAATAGCATATAGTGATTTTTAGCCTATAAGTCTAATACAGATTAGGTGAGCATCCTCCAGTTTGTCTCCCTTTTTGTGATGAAAGAATCATCGGTGTCACTTCATTCATTGTATTCGTATTGGCAGACATTATTGATAACAACTTCAATTTCGTTCGACATTTCGATACAGATTCTTCTACCGTTGTCAAGCAGTATATTTTCAACGGTACAAAAATCTGTATCGAAACTTCGCATTCACGAAAAAGTGTTGTTATCCATAAAGTTTGTCAACTCAGAGATGATTTCTATTCCTGTTTGTAGATAAGTTGTACGGTTTCAGCTTTCTTAGATTTTGGTAATGGAAGCTCCACCTGTGGTCTCACCAACTGACAAGAAAGTGGGTGAGTGAGTGAGTTATTATTTAACGTCACATCGGCAATTGCAGCCATATCGTGACGAGAACATATTTGACATTGAAATGGAATATATGTATATTATAAAAACCTGTCGACGAAGGACAGTAAAACAACTATAATATCACAATTAGAATTAAAACTAGCGTGGAAAGTTAAAACTAATAGCACTATTGAGACAATACAACATAAAAACAGGCTATAGATCGCCAACAACAAGAGGTAGATCACCATACTAGGGAACTGACAAGAAAGAGAAGAAAGCAGGCGGAGACGAGACATAGTTTCAAGGTCGATATTCACAGCTCGAATGAAAGCTTAGGTTTAATTCTTATTCTTAAAGGCGAACGACGAAAAGAGGTCTTATTGTACAGAATTTCATAACGAGGATTAAAATCCTGGCTGCATTCATTAGATTATCCTATTGTGGTGTACTGTACAGATTATGTTATACGGCATGCGTTCTTTAAAAAAATATCCAAGGCAAAGTCTAAGACCTTGGTGATACTCAAAAGTACAGCGGGCTTTCGGATTTAGAGTTTTGAGAAGCTGGTGAAGTTTTGTTATCTTTAAAGTGGATTTGAAATAATATTTTCTGATCGTTTGCTACCCAGATAATAGCAGTTTGACAACCATTATCAACTTTGAAAGGAAAATAGGAAACTGGAGCGGGATACGTCAGTGAAGGAGAGGAAGCGGTTGATGCATTTGCTAAGAAATATTTGGCCTCTGTGAATGATCTCGTGAAGATCCGGGTTATAATTTATCTTCAGTAACCCATACTTGTCGTAACAGGCGACTAACGTGATCGGGTGGTCAGGCTCGCTGCCATGCTTGACACATGTCATCGTTGCCCAATCGCGTAGAACGATTCTCATGATGTTGATCACTGGATTGTCTGGTACAGACCGCCGCCTTATAGCTGTAATACTGCTGAGTGTGGCATAAAACTCACTCACTCACTGTGAATGAAATATGTTATTTTATAATGTTTGCCTGTGTGACGCAAGAGGGATATGATGTTGAAGGTGATATGTGATTGCCGGGGCAATTTGCACATTTGTTGTCATCTGACTGCTTCCGTGTTGTTTACTGCAGCGGGAGAAAACTTGGGACTTCCAGCAAGACTTTGCTCTGCGTCCAATTCGTTGACATTTAAAATAACGGAGTGGGTTAGGTATATATACATCAACTCTGATGTTGCAATACCCTCGATTGAACGTTGTAATGATCTTTGTTGTTGCAGAAATAAATAGGGAAGTATTAATTTTGTATTTATGGCATTGTGAACCCCTTTCCACCAGGTGTTGTCAAACAGCTTAAGGAGATACTGTTTTTATCCTCTAAATCTCTTCCATAAGATTTCCGAAAAAAACAAATATTCTCACGTTAAATACGGATTTTAGTTGTATTTGTTTGATGAAAGACAAGAGAACTCTGCTTTAGTCGACGCTATTGTAGATCAATGTGGACCTATGTCTTGATGTTAGTCGCCATGTCTTGATGAACCCATCGTTTGAAACATTTCATCAAAGATAGCGATTTATAATGTACGCAGAAATATTACGTCGTTCGTACAAGATCGTTAACCCCACAATAAACATCTGATACACCAGATGGGAATTTTCCCATTGTTGTACATCATCAGAGATTTTGCAAAGGACATGGCATCCTTAAACGCGTATGTTATTAATATCTTGATTAAAACAGCACCTACAGAAGCCTACACAACACAGTCTGATTCCACAACACAGTCTGATATGACTTCGCTTTAACCAGAAGCTGTGAATTAACAACTCTAACCTGTTAATACTAAGTGAAGCCAGGAATCGTCTGAAAGAACTTATGTAAGTAGCCCAGGTTCTGTGATTCTTGTGATGCATTGATGTTTCCCTGTAAGTCCCCATAGACATCAAGTATGGAATGTTTGCAGAAGGTCTTCAGAGTAAATTGACAGCCAGACCAAGCATACATCCCTACAGAAACCGAGTGATATCGGAGATCATCAGTATCAACAGTGATTCAAAAGTAATCATTGTGATTACTGCAGTAAAGTGCATTGATATAATCAGACCGTGCTAACATTTTGACTGGGGTAGTGGGAACGTCTGTTAACGTCATAATAGTAAACGTCATCACAGAACATAGACGTCACCATGATTCTGTAGATACATTTGTTCGTGAACCCTTACTTTATTTATCATTATTCACTTGACTGAACGACCTCACTCACAGCCAGAACTGCTAAAAAGGAAAGATGATCACTCAAATCCTGTTAAGGTATATATGAGACATTGCCGGCCTGTTTGCTCAGGGAGGAGCCTCCAGTAAAGACCTTACATCAGAGGCAGACAGATTAAAGTCATTGGATGACGCCACAAGGCTATCTAATAAGATGATGATTAAACACGTGAAAACTATATCAAAGAAACTCAGTGGTCGTGCAGAGGAAGCTGATCAGAACCTTCGCCTTCATTTACGAACACATATGTAGAATGTCCCTACCAGAAACTCCCCGTGGTTATGGAAACTAATTTTCTTCACAGACTAATCTGTGTCTGTGCGGCCCTCTGTGGTAAACCCAATTTAAACAAAAAAGTGAATCCGATTGTGGTCCTATTATACTTAAGTCTGTTAATTTGTATATGTTCTGATTCCCAATGTTCCAGTCTTGCCCACTAGCTGACTATTTAATACAACGAATTCTGAGAATCAGTGCGTTGCTAAAACACTGAACAGTGTTCTTTTACGAGTCCTATCATTTCACTTTGGTTTGGATTCACAAGACGGTATTTGAAGGTACATTCATATGTTCTGAATCGGGGTTGGACTCATAAGAGAACATTATTCTTGAAGCAAATGAAGCATCCCGAGCTTGTCTGGCAAGTTTTTACAGAACAGAAATCCTGATAAAATATTTGGATCAAAATAATTAGGTTTTTGTTGGCAAGTTTCGTAGCTATCTAATCGTATCTCACTTAATGTCAATTGCATCCCAGATACATTTCCTTCAAGCCTATCATTGAACTCGGTATTTAATGTCCTCCATTGAAGTTCACCGAAGTTCAAAGAAAGTATGATTTGTACCAAATCCCAAAGCTAAGACGTCATATATCTAGGATCACATTTCCCCTTTGAGACCTTCGCTGGACAATGTTTCTCTCCTTTGGATCTGCGGACGTTTTCACTTTTCGAAATTTGATAAGAAAATAATATGTATATCTACAGTAGAATCCGCTCGTAATCGCGAGGATCTGAATAAAACACAATGTTGGTGCAACACACGCTGAGACACCTTAGCGTGTCAAGTCAGCATCTAAGTGGAATCAAATCAGGCGCCCGGCTGCGTGTATACAAACCCGAACACTTAATTTTTTACCAACTGATTTATCCCAAGGACGCAATCGCACTGAATAGCCTCTGGGAAATGTAGGATAAAAAGAATCCGACGAGAACACAGATTACTGTTGTTAGTAACCACAGTCAGATGCGCTGTCATCATGTGTCAATGATACTCTTCATAGTATTACGATCAATGCCATTTATAATAATTTGCTACAGTTTGTATAAACCATAGTCTTTGAGCAATGGGGACAATGGGTTGGTGTCCTGGACAATGCACTGGAGTGAGTGAGTTAATATTTAACGTCGCATCGGCAATATCTGAGCCATATCGTAACGAAAACAATACAAAAATGAACAATGCACTGGAAGACCTGAAATAACGATGTCTCTTTGGACTTGGCCATCGTTTGGTTTTGTGCTTCACTAATATATTTCTTTATCATACATGTCACATACCTAAATACATTAATCCCAAAATTCACCATGCCTTGATATCACTGAAACAATGACCACACAGACATCAGTTCAACAGATGTAACAGGAGTGAGTGAGTGAGTTAATATTTAACGTCACATCGGCAATATCTCAGCCATATCGTGACGAAAACAATTTATACTGTAAAATGTGAAAAGATATGGAGAATTAAAAGCTGTCGACGATGGACATTGAAAATACTAGAGAATCACAGATGTGAATATAAAACTAGCGAGCAAAGTTAAAACATTCCAATTAAAGAAGACAACACAGTATAAAACACGGGCTATAGATCGCCAACAACTGAAGGTAGGATGTAACAGGATCTAATCGTAGGGTCCATCACAGCTCTGATCATCTGCCATCAACATTCTAACACGTATGATTTAATAAAAACAGAATTACATTATGACAGTGTGAGTACTGATAGGCAATCGCTTTAAATGTATCCATGATATGTTTGTCAACTAAAATTGTATTACAAAAACCCTGATCAATGTGTCAACTGAAAGCATTCTACCAGCACATTTGTTTAAACATAAACCCTGTATAATTTCACCTTCATCCTCGATTTTACGAAAGCAATTGTATCCAAAACATTTATATGCAGCTCACTGGTTCCTCATAGTTGATATACAATTCTCTAAAGGGATGTCAAGATCAGATCATGTCTTCTCAAGGAACATGCTATTGAATTGTTTTGGTCAGAAAGGTACTTGTGTGTGTCTCCCCCAGATTTGAAGATGGACCATTTTCCAGATATCATCTTGTGGTACATGTCAGCGGACGATTGTGTGTGAGCTCAATGGCTCAGTAACTGTCCCACAGTCGATCAAAACTGACCATCGACCGCCCTTTCAGCCTCAACCGAGCAACAACAAGTTCGTAAAATTGTGTTTCGTGAGGTTTGTGCCTGACCTTTGTCATGTTCCACTCCTACAACTCAGAAATCGAGCGTTATTGGCTGTTTCGTTTGCGAAATAATGTTATCAACCAAAAGACCGGTCACAAAATTACCTGTGGCAAATTTCCCCCTTCATTCAGGCCATTTGCCACCTTTAGTGGAATTTTCAAAATCAATGTTAATCTGTAGAGAACCGGAACTTATCGATTAGTGCCCAGTAGTTGCAGATGACAACGTCTACCAAGGAGTAATGCTGCTTAAGGAAACTTGTAGTGTACAGGCGCCATTCTCAAACTCTCAGACCTGAAGGGCGAATGTCAACATTTGTAGATATTGAATAAAGATCCGATGGGTTGGAAACTAATGAATGTCAAGCATAATGCATATTTCAGTTTTCAGTATTACTGACCTCAACGCGAAATATCCTGCTGTGCTGAAAGAGCAAAACGTTAACTCTAATTAGAAAATTATTTTGTGAGAACTTAAAGTATAACAGGGGCGGATTCATTCACATTCAGAAATACTATGTTCTTCCTCTTGAAACCTGGATATGTTATGGCATGATAAGCTGCCAGAAAAGTATTTCATCCTCAGCATATCTAATATAAAGGACAAGTTTCCATCGGTAATAGAAACAACAATGTTATTATTTGCTATTAGAGTCTTTCATAATAAACTATAACTGTTGTAAAAATAAAAATATATTATTCTCTCCTTCTTTGCAAAGGGACTAAAGAGCTACTTTCCATTTTGAACTCATAATGATACCTAAACCAGCGGGGTAGGGTTTGGGAGCTGAAGACAGAGTAAACTGTGATATCGCGCTGATCATAAAGGCCACATTGAGACAAATCTCGACCATCAACAATTTGCTTCAGCTCCTGTCGAAGGTTGTTCCAAATAGCCCGATGGTAGCTTTCTTTATTTGGACATTGGGAATAGCCTAAGCAAACATCGTTAGAGGACACTATTGCCACAGGATGTTCCAAAGGGGCAATACGTCCCTAGACACCGACATTCATGAGTCGTAGGGTGAAGTGGTGTATTGATCTTTTCAATTATCCACTCACAATTTACGATACTAGAGAACACCATTTACATCATCAGAATAGTTGGGTAGCGTCCTCTACTGAACCTTTACACAATTAATTTGTGTTGAAATATTTGCATGAGTTCTTTGCTGGCAAGCATTTAGACTTTCATGAAGAGCATGTTCATGTCATGGGATGGGTCATTCTTAACGCGAGTATGTGTGAGACCTTATTTTGTGTACCTCGCCGTCAAACTTGCAAAAGGCGGCATAAAAGTATAATCACTCAGCATTATTATTTATATTCTCACCTTTGTTTGGTTATTTACTTTGAATACTTACATAAGTTATGTATTTATTCCTTAACGCACGTTACCGTAACATAAGATAAGATACTGATTCTATTTTTGTAAGAAAGAACTAATGCTGTCGATTCAGTGGGTCGGACTGGTGACTTGAATGATTATATGTCACCGTTTCATAAACGTGTCACTCGAGTATCTGCTACCTCATTCATATAGCTAATAGAGGATATTATATGAGGGCCCATGTCATAGTATGTTTACGACACGAGTGCCTAAATGTTGGTATTTCCCGAGTGAGAGCGAGGGATATACCGATCTTTAGGCACGAGTGTCGTAAACATAGTATGAAATGGACACGAATATAAAATTCTTTTTATTACCGAAGTCGTCAAATTGAGGAAAATAATCCAAATCTACTTTCAAACATTGGCTGTCTACCCGCCGTCGTCGCATGTAGAACGCAACGTCACAGAAGAAACGTGACGTCATAGCATTGTTCATGACGTCACTTCACCATGACAAAGTGATATTTTGCCCTAGGGCATCGTATGAAAAATATGAACCCCGATATGTTCGCCCTCGTGGGTAAAAAACATAAAAAATACCAAATATGACATGCGTCGATTCAGCTATATACTATTAAAGTAATTAGTCACGTTTCACCTAAGAATGTTATACCCTGGGCAAAAGGACTTTTTCCAGCTACATGGCGTAGATCTCGAATAAATGGGATCTAGACCAGATAACCCCGTGATTATCCTGACGTGCACAGATATAAGCAACTGAAACACGTTGGTTGCATCCAGTAAGTCGGCGAACCTGACTGATCGTTCGTTAGTCACCTTTTGTATTGACCACTAAACATCAGTCCTTACCCAGATATTCACAGTTTACGAACACAAGTAAAGAAGGTATTTTATGTTCTCAAACTGTGTACTTTACGCCAGGCAGTGGTGACAGAACACCAAAGCGTGATTGAAAGGAGGACCGCACGTTCGCCGTGGTACATGAACTCATTGTATTCCTACATGATTCGTTAATGAGGGATAACACATGGCTGTCTTTCAACACCACCCAATCTTGATTTCCCATTAGGGGCACCAGCACAGGCCTGTTAAACCGAACGGGGAACCATTTTTATTCAGCGAGTCAATGCTGGTAGCTCCAGGAGAAGATTGAATCTAGGAGGATTGTGGATGTTCAGTTGCTCAGTGCATACATCACTATGTCATTTGTCTGAATTTTGGTGACACGAGAGAATCATTCATTTTGATAGCGCACGATGACAGTTTTAAATTTTCGCAAGCCTGTAGTGTAATGATGTACTGACACTGGTCCTGCCATTCATGTCGAGTCGGTATGTGACCATGACCCATTTACATGTATCATTTGAGCTGACCCTTTAATGAACTTGACGGTGTTTTCGGTTCGAGAAGTCATATTTCAAGATCATGCATTTGTTTTCTTTTATGGTATGGTATAAACAAATAACAGATGTTGTTATAGGTATTTCTGAAGTAAGACTACAGAAATGCATGTGTTTAGCGGAATCAAACACGATGAGTTTTCATAAATCACAGTCTTGAATATGACTCTAAAATAATTCTTTATGTTTCCATACACAAGTCTCGGATGCAGGTGAAAGTTAGTGCCTAATGTCGATAATGACGTTATGCAGAGGATCATATACAGCAGAGACGTGAGAACGTTTGAAATGCCCATTCATGGTGTGAATTCACAGCGTTGGGATATCGACCAGCAAGATTCTATTTTAAACATTTTTCAAGGGAAAAGGTTCCACTGCATATCAATCTGATTGCAATTGACGCTGGCATTATCACACTGTAATCAGCCACGGGTGGCCTCACTGCCACTGATATGCTTGGCTGTGTTCCTAGTGAAATTAGAATAGTGCTTGATCGAGCTCCATTGCCTTACAAGAATTTCCTCATTGATTGGTTGTTTTTCTTTTCGTGATATACCCTCGGTTGTAATACAGATCAATGTCAGTGGAACCAATCCAAATGATGATATATGATCAGGGCCACTCGTGATGTCGTTCAATTTTCATCTCCAGCTCATCTGATTCCTTCCTCTAACTGACATGCAGATCAAAGACAGACCAGGTTAAACAAACTCCATGAGGCAAAGCTCACATAAAAGAAACAGTTTTCAAAGAAATAATCAAATGTTTGTATCTTTTTAGAGATGAGTGAATCAGGGAACCTGTCCATCGCAGACATCATTTGAAGAAAGGTTTCAAATTGTTCCGAAACACATCAAGTCCGTCGTCACTTCGAATAAAAATTATCCAGCCTATGAATAGCTGGTGCTTATGGATATGCATAGGTTGGATAAATGTTTCACTTATTCTCATAAATCTAATGGAACAGAGATGAATATTTTCTTATTTGACAAATATATTCAAGTGAAACTAATTAGATCTGGAGTGGACATGAGCATCAACATTATGGGGAAATTATTGCAGTGTTGCATGATATTGGTATCTGCTGAAATCTTTAACAGCTATGTAACAGGGCAATAAAGAGATTGATGAAATATACTGAACCAAGTGACAGGTACGACTAGAGAGGCCTATGAATATCCAGTATCGATGAGGACTGAACGTCACAGTTTTCATGCATATGGCAATCTGAACCTGATTACACTTGAGTTTTGAGTGCTTGACGTTTCTGCCTATCGTATAGATGGCCGTATGTTGCCAGTGAACACATATATTTTGACTTTTGATGCTGGATGCTGGATGCTTACTGATGCATGAGGACCTCTCATCCCGCACCCTACGTTTTCCAATGAATAAGCTCAATGGCTACAGATGTTGGGAATCTAATCATAATGGTATGACTTGTGCCACCACCATTAAGTATTTGTATTGCCAAGGCAACAATATGACCTCTTCAATGAGCA